>NW_005874242.1:0-6977 GCF_000147115.1 Myotis lucifugus | reverse complement strand
CAGTGTGTGTCATAGTGACCAGTCATTCCCAGTCTTTCTGCTGTTAGGGTCAGTTTGCATATTACCCTTTTACTATATAGGATAGAGGCCTGGTGCACGGGTGGGGGCCGGCTGGTTTGCCCTGAAGGTGATCCGGATCAGGGTGGGGGTCCCGCTTGGGTGCCTGGCCAGCCTGGATGACGGGCTGATGGCTGTTTGCAGCTGGTCACACCCCCTTCAGGGTGGGGGTCCCCACTGGGGTGCCTGGCCAGTCTGGGTGAGGGGCTGAGGGCCGTTTTCAGGCTGGTGGGTGACTGAAGCTCCCAGCCTCTTTTTTTTTTTTCTTTTTTCTTTTTATTCTGGGATTTATTTACCTTCTATAGCTGTCACTGGAGCTGAGAGCCGGCTCCAGCTCTGAGGCCCGGCTTCAGCTCTGAGGCCATGGCTGGCTAAAAGCAGGTATCTGGGGTTTGTTTGGCTTCTATAATTGAAACATTGTTGCTGTCCTGCTCGCTCCAGCTCTGAGGCTATGGCTGGCTGAAAGCAGGTATCTGGGTTTGTTTAGCTTCTATAATTGAAACATTATTGTTTCCAGAGCTCAGAGCTGGGCCACGGCAGGTGGGGAACCTTGGCTTCCTCCATCACTGGAGCAAGCAAGCCTCCTATTCGCTTCAGCTGCGTGGCTGCCGGCCGCCATCTTTGTTGGAAGTTAATTTGCATAGCCTGCTGATTAGCCAATGGGAAGCGTAGCAGAGGTATGGTCAATTACCATGTTTGTCTATTATTAGATAGGATGTATCCAAAATCTATTCACCACAATGGCCACAATCTGGGATTCTTTAGTTCAATTAATCTGTTAGTCTAATCTAATTTATTATCAAATATAATTTTATGTCTGCTATATTTTGAGTGTGTAGGGTTGCTACCATGTACTTTCTAGGAGTAGCTGTCTATTTTTCCTCTTTGATTAAAAAGTTGTATTTTTTTTCCAGTTCCATTTAATAATGTGAATTCTTGTCCAGTGGCAGTTCTACTTAGGTTGCTTATGTGCCAGAGAAATATACAAATCATGGTTGATTTTAGAAATTAAAATATGATAGGCTATTGATTTTTATCATTAAAAAAGAAATTAAAACTTGCATGGGAGTAGACTTTACAAGGAGCACACTTGGTAGCTAAATTTTAGGAGACCTATTAATTAAAAATTCTGTTGAATAATATCAGTAGTTCACGCAAATGCATGGCAATATTAAAGTAAGAACTTTTAATTCTCCTTCTTTTCAATATTTACATAAATCAAAACTGGCATTCATAGAACTAAAGTTCAAAAAATAGATGTGCTGAATTGTAATAATGGCTAAGACAAAAATTCTAGATAGCATTTTAAAGTTGTGCCCTGGGCAGTGGCTCCTTCCTACTCCCATCCATTCTTCCTGCTTTTAAATAAATAAGAATACTCTAATCATACATCTTCTTGACCAGAAAACTTTCTGTATCTCTCTGTTTATACTGAAAAAAATAAATCCCCAAACTTTCTTTAACTATTAAAGGTTGTGGATCATGTCCCTGATTTACCTTTTTAGTAATTTTGACTTATTCCTCTACAAAAAAAATATTTTTCTACTATAAAATGATTCTATTATTACCTAATATTTTCACTTCACCTTTGCTTATGCCAGAAATACAATGCCAGAAATACACACTTCTGTGCTACATAATCATCTCATTCCACATTCTCAGTCAAAGCCCCACTCTCTTCTGTTCAAATTCAGCCTCAAAAGATGTAGCCTTCCCTGATCAACCCTCCCAGTTCATTCTTCTAACCTAAGCACTTGTTTTGTACCATGTCTGGTACTTTTCCTATACTACACAGTATATTTCAGTTTATGCATTTACTCAGTTACACTTCTAATTCCAGGGAAAGGGGCACCAGGATTTAACATCTCCAAATTCCCTCAGCACTTAAGGTAAAGCCCTCTAGAAAAGATGTGGATTAATAATGAATTGCTCTTGAATGGTTTTAAATAGCTTGATTCCACTAATTATAAATGAAAGTCTTGTTAATTTATAGTTTACAATTTACAATATTTATATGCTATCAAAATCCATTTAGACATTTAACCATTTTCTAAAAAATAATTGTAAATTAATGTTACTGGCATTTGGGTTCCCCCTCTCCCTTGTTAGTCTGTATCTCCACTCATATTTCATACCCCCTTTAACCATTTTGAAACCACCTCCATTCATTTATTCATTAACAAACTTCCTATGGATGCTGGTGTTTGCTAGGCAGTATACAGTTACCTCAACCTACCCTTTAGTCTTATACTTACCCTCAGCAGCTTTACTTCTTCTCCAGCTCTTACCATTCTAGCCTAGCTTGTCTTTTCATCTTCACAATATAATTATTTTACGACATACATATTTCTCTTTAAAATAAGGGGAAAAGACAAGATGTTCTTTTTTAAATTTAATTTAGTTTCCATCACCATTTATTCCCCCTATACCTTCTTCTACCTCCACTTCTCCTCCTCCCCCAATCACCACACTCTTGTCCATGTCAATAAGTTCTTTCTCTCTCTTTTTTTTTTCTTTTCTGCTCAATCACTCCACACCTCCAGCCCCCTCCAACTGTCAGCCTGCTCTCATCTATATGTGAGTCTGTCTCTATTTTTCTTGTTAGTTCAGTTTGTTCGTTAGATTTGAGACAAGATATTCTCTAAACCATTTTTATTTAACATTGTTTCAAATGACTAGCGAATGTAATTAGTAAAGAAAATGTAATGTAATTAGTAAAGAAAAAGGAGAGATAGAAATTAGTGAGTCAATGTAAAGTGATCAGATAACTGTTTACCTGGAAAACATAAGATAACTAACTGAAATTTTATGAAAAACAAAGAAAATTCTGTAAGGTGGGCACATAGTAATATAAAGTGCTTTCATATACATTGCCTTTATATATTGAAACAAGTAACTATGACATGTAACAAAAAAACAACAAAACCCAACGTTTTAATAACAGCAAGAGAATGATGAACCACCTGGGACTTTTTAGAGACTCATGAAAAGATATTTTAACAAATGGAAATCATATCATGTTCTCACAGAGAAAGACAGGAAACCATAAAGATGTCTATTTACCCTTAATTAATCTATTCATTTAATGTGGTCCCAATAAAATATCAGTGGGATAAATTATGGAACTAAAAGGGCTGATTTAAAAATATATGTAGAAAAAAGATGCATTTCCCAGAATTACTGTGATGCCCACGGTAAAATCTGTGCATTTTATAGCCTTATTTTATGTGAAACGTAACTGCAAGGAAGAGCAAAGAAGATCTAAAAACACAGAAAGGGGAGCCTGAGCAGTGTTACTCTAGCCTTGGTGTTGAAGGCAACTCAGTCCCCCACCTAGGTTATGGCACGAGAGCATGTAGGAGCAAAGATCAATTCATTTGTCATATCCTGTTAGTTTTTAGTCATAAGGAGTCCTGAAAATACCCTTTCCTTTTGATATTATTAATTTTTTACTTAGAGTACTATAGTTTTATGATCTAAATGTAAATTATTAAAGAAAACAGAAGTATTAGTGAGTGGTGATTTCAGAACCTGGGCTTGGTGAAATTAGCAGACTCAAACTTTAATTCTGGCTTTTCCACTAGCTGATTGAATGACAGTAGGCAGTTTACTTAACCTCTACAAGTCTCATATTTCCATGTAATAAAGGGAAGAATCTACCATACTATGAGAATGAAAGTTTAGAATTTATTTGTGCAAATGCTGAACACTTTGCCTAGCCCTTTTGAGCTCAGCGTGTCAGCATTTTGAAAAACCCTAACTTAACTCTGGTGCCGTGCCACATATAGAAATTTTTTGATATTTGCAACCATAGTAAAACAAAGACTTATATTTTTGATATTTATTTTATATATTTAAATGCCATTTAACAAAGAAATCAACCAAAAAAATGAGTTCGCGTGTCACCTCTGACACGCGTGTCATAGGTTCGCCATCACTGGCCTAGCCCATAGTATTTTCAACAAACATTAGTTTAAAATGCAACTTTTAATATTATAAAGTTCATAAATATTCTTGTTTCATTCAGAAACTAATCCTTGATAGAAAATTGTCAAAGGAAGTTATTTGCTCTTACTTGTTCATAAAAAATATAAAAAATCTCCTGTCATTGCTCACAGCATTACATATGGCAATAAATTTAAGGGTGGAGAAATATTGCTATCTCACTAATTAGAGTTTCACCAGAACTAAAACTTGTGGGTATTACATCTTTTGAATTAAACTCATCAGAATTTTACTTCTATTGTTCACTTGTGGCAGCAAAATGACAAACATTTATGCAGGGTGGTACTTAAAACAAAAACAATCCTTAAAATGGATCCTTGCAAAGTCTTGTATGAATCTTATAGGTTCAGATCATTCTCCCACCTTCTCAGTTTCAGTCCAGACAGTCTTATAGGTGTGGTGTCTGGGGAAAGTCACGGTGTTTTCTGCAACCCATGTTGTTTATTCATGAAAAAAGAATAGTTAATACCTGGCTGCCAAATTATGATAGGCATTAATTGGATATTTATAAAAGCCTTTAAAGGTACAAAATACTGTAAGGTCTAAGTGTTTCTTTGCTTGTTAAATTAGTCATAAAATGAGAATATTTTTCTAGGAATAGTATAGAAACTATTGGAATATTATTGCTCAATTTTAGGAGATACTTAACATATGCAGCATCTTTATTATAGAATTCCTTGATAAGAATCATAGCTCTTTTAATTAGAGGATTGAGGAGAGGTTAAAATCAAGTTTCCATTGATCCTTACTGATCACATAGCAGAGGTGTTTCTTTATGAAAGGTATTGCAAATGAGAAATGAAGAATCCATGAAAATCTGTGCATTAGCATCCCTTTATCTTATCAAAAGAGCTTTGAGTGTTTGAAAGAACTGGCCAATCTTTCTCCCACTTCTAACTTCTGATATGCTATTTCCAACACTGCTTTAATTTGGACTCCTTATTAGTTTTCATTTAATACAAAATTCTTAGCAAGTTTAATTATTTTCTCCAGTCCATACAGAAGCTCTTGGAGCCAGCACAGTGAGATCAGGAGAAATATTATTTAATGGTATAAACTGGTTAAGACAGAAATATAGATTTCAGTAGACTAGGCGAGGGTCATGCTGCCATGTCCAATGGCCTGTCGAAGGAAGTGGGACATGAATGGAATTTTTAGTAGGCATATTCTTCATCAACTGTAATTGAGAATAAAACATGTATGAAAGCTGTAGCATTTAAAGGGTTTAGTTTCAGATGGTAACATTTGAATAAGGGAGATCTTTCTGTTTTATGATTCTGCATGCCACAAGACTCATAAGATATGCTGAAAAAGAACTCTATATTTCATCATATAAGTGCAGAAGCAGCCAAGTATTTTTATAGCATTTCTGTGGTAACCCAACCCTCAGCATAGGTAGGGCCCATGAGTAGTTCCTCTCCCTCTCTGTAGAGAGCTAGTAAGTCCCTAATTAGCAGAGCAGAAATCTGAAGAAGAGAGAGAGAGAGAGAAAGAGAGAGAGAGAGAGAGAGAGAGAGAGACATTCATATGGTGAGAGAAGTTTTTGAGGTATCAGTGGAGGGTGTTCTTGGAAAGGCAATATTACACATGGATATAAGGCCTTTGAATTTGAATTCAGGGTGATTTGGCTTTAAATATTAGATTCACCATTCACATAGTGTGAGATCTTGGATAAATAACTCTGAAACAATTTCTCGTGTGAAAAGGAGGTAACAGAAGTATATATTACATAGACTGGTCGATAGGAAGTCTAATGTTTATGTTAAAAAATGGTTAACAGAGTCTCTAATAAGCACAGGGTAAAAACTTAATAAATATTGCCTATTTTGTTATGTCTCATGGTTAGCACAATAGTTCTAGTAATAGCCTTGAAAAGAATGAGTTTCTACTTGGGCAGTATAGAACAAAACCCCCTCTTCATCTGCTCTCCCCATTCGCCCCACACCAATCTCTAATTGGTTGGACCACCGATTGCCAAAGCAAACAGCCAATGGGATAGAGCATACCTTTCAGGCCTGGTCTCACCTGCTGGTACTAACAGGAGAGCTTTCAGCATTAAGAGGAGGTGGGGTGAGTTAGAGAGATCTGTGTAATGTGCAGAAATGTTTTAGCGTTTCTGATACTCATTCGCTCCTGCTTGAAAATGTCTAAGGGCAATACTGTTGGCGGAGGTCATGGGAATGTGACTGCCAGTTGACCTGCAAGCTGGACCTGGGCTATCAGAGGCTTTTCACCTTTCTCACTGTCCTTGGAATATACCTCCAACCACCTTCCCCAGTCTAGGAGCTTCCAAGAACACAGCCTTGAGAGAGTAAGGTGGTGAGACCATTGGATTGAGTTCATGACTGAACTAAGTTAAGGCCTCTATGTAAACTTTCAGGATTCTGGTAGGCAGGTGCAGCGATCTGCTTGCCTTATGTGGCCCAAGCCTCATATATAAGTTCCTGCCTACCAGTCGGTAGCCTGTCTCTTTCTTTGGTCTCTCCCTGCACGCTTTGTCTGGGGACCAGTTTGCAAATCAGTAAATACATAATGAAGACTTTGAAAAAGTAAGAAATAACCTCAGGCTAAACCCAAGGCCAAATTTTTTTAAGTATTTTGAAAATCCTTTAAAAACTTGGATATTTTTCAATTCTAGCATCTCTCTGTTACTATTTTATAGTCTTACTAAGTATGCAAAAGAGAATCATTCAGGGCTATTGACTGAACACAATTCCAGATCACAATCCATTTGCAGGAACAATTCCACTGGGCCTATAATCACAGAGTTATATGTAGATTGCCCTGTAAGAGACCTACAGGGGCTGGTCCTGGAGCTAGATACCCTCTTCCAAACCAGCTTTTATCTCTTATTGGACTGGGTTCTTGAGCAAGTTACTTGTAAGTAATCTCTCTGTACCTCAGTTTACTCACTG
>NW_005874241.1:15151-19213 GCF_000147115.1 Myotis lucifugus | reverse complement strand
GTAATTGAACCCGCAACCTTTCAGTTCACAGGCCAATGCTCTAACTATAGAGCCAAACCAACAAGGGCCTGAGCTTTCTTATAAAGCATTCTTTTCATTTTACCAAATAGAACATTTTAAGTATGTTTTTCTGATATGACAAAATGTTAGAGGCAGATTTCTTCAAGATGCTTTGCTAAACAATTCAATTGCCTTTCTCTCACCACTTACAATGTTCATAATAGTGACACCCAGGAAGAAAAATTACAGGTTTATCTTGGGTTTTCTCTAAGTATTAGTTCCAGAGGCAATATGGCATATCGAGTGTCCCAGACTTCGATTTAGTGTGCTGATTTAAGTATAGTTTTCTCTGTTTCTAGCTGCCTAACATTTCTGAAGAAAATCCAATTTTAAAATTGCTATCAAAGGCAATATTCAATATAAAGATGTTATAAACAAAGTCTAATATTTTCATTAAAGTTCTTAACATTTGGGATTCATGTTCCTAAAGTTAAAGCATATGATAAACACTTTGAAATTGACTGTATAATAGACTAACATATAATGCAATCTACCATCCAACCCTCATGTTTAAAGAAAGGCACAAACATGCACAAATAATTCAGTCTTCTGGAGCTAAATGCACTTTTTCCTATCACTTGGAGTTTTCAGGATTCTACAGTTTGACTTCTTGATAGATAATAGGCATAAATAAAACTTATTTGAGTTATTCCCATAGTTGTATATAATTATTGTAATATACTAGAAGCCCAGCAAATGAAATCTAGCGGCCCCGCCCACCCCATGTGGCCTGGCCGTGCTCGCAGCCCCGCCCACCTGCTCACACCCTGCCCACCCGTGCTGGTCTTTGGTCATTACGGCATTCGGGCCACTGGGTTTTTATAATATAGATATTACCACAAGCATCTATCTGAAGATATTGTGATCCTTTTTTTTCCTTTACATATGTTTTATTTGTATTGGTATTCTTTTTAAATTGTGTACTACTCCTGAAGGATAAATATAATGGCATAAATATCTCATAAATTCTTGTAAAAGTAAATTAATTTGAGACTATTGGAAAATACTTTCTTGTTGCATAGGTGACAGAATTCACTGATAAATATTTGGTCAGATTTTAGTTTGAAATATTTTGACATGTCAGACAACTAAGCTGAATGATGCTTCAGTTGGACATAGTGTAATCTAAAAGAGTAGTTTAATTGACTTCTTAAAAATGGATTAGGAAAGAAATTCAAGATGAAAAGCATGTATTTGGACTGGAAGGAATAACAAGATCGAGTAACAAGAACCAGATATGGCATCCCATTGAATCAGTACAAAGAAGATATTAGAAGTAATGTTTTCCAAGACACTGGACATCAGGCAATAAAGGACAGTGGTCTTGAGACATGGGAAACACGTAAGATAAGCTCTACTATTGCCCCAGCTGTCTGCCTTGAGTTTCCAGTTCCTGGCTCAGAAAAGTGAACCTAGGGGAGTCAGGCAGAATCCTTCACTTGAGGAGATGAAATCAGGATCCCAAGGAGGCCAGGTTCTTAGAGTTTATAAGACAGTACTAGAGGAGAGGGTTTCACAGAGAGAGAATGCGGAAGATCCCGCCTTAGTGTTCAGTGGAGTGTTCACTGGCTCATGTATGTAAGGGAACTTGCCAAGATTGCAAAAGAACCATAAAATGGATTAAAAGTAATGGGGCATGATGCTCTCCCAAGGTCAGGAATAAATATCTGTTCCCACCAGCCGAAGAGGAAACTAATCAAATTGTTTTCAAGTAAAATAATTGCAATCCCAAACAAAGCTCAATAATTCTTATCAGAATACAAACATATGCACCACTAACAAGGTAAATTCACAATCTCTGGCAGCCTGTCAAAGATTACCAGCCATATGGAGAAGCAGGAAAATAGCATCCATGGTAAGGAGAAAAAAAATAAATTCATAAAAAATGACCCCAAACTGGCACAGACGTTAGAAATGGCATACCAGTATATGACAATAATTACAAAACTGTATTCTACATGTTCAGAAAGTTAAGTAGAAATATGGGGAATATTTTAAAAGCCCTAAATAGAGCTTCTAAAAAATGAAAACTATTTCTCAATTGAAAAAAACACTGGTTGGTATTAATAGTAGATTAGATATCATAGGAGAAAAAAATTAATGACCTATAAATATCATTAGTCATTAGGAAAATGCAAATTAGAACCATAGTGAAATGCCACTACACATCCATTAACATGGCAAAAAATTAAAAAGATTCTCTATACCAAGTTTTGGAGAGGATGTGGGGAAAATGGGACTCTCATACATTGATGGGGATATAAAATGGTGCAATCACTCTGGAAAACAGTTTGGCAGTCAATTGAAAAGTTAAGCATACCCTTATCCTATGGTCCAAGCATTCCACTCTTATGTATTTACTCAGGAGAAATGACAGCCTTTGTCCATACAAAGACTTGACATAATTTCTCATATCAACTTCATTAGTAACAGTGTCAAACTGGAAATACCCCTAATTCATGTTTATCAACAAGTGAATGAATAAACAGATTGTGGTATCATTGTACATTGGAATACTATTCTTGACATAAAAAGTATCATGGGTAAATGTCAAAAATTATTCGAGTGAAAGAAGCCAGACAAAAATAAATGAGTATATACTGTATGATTCTATTTATGTAAAACTCTTGGAAATTGAAAGCAGTCTGAAGTGACAGGAAGTAGAGTGATTACTGGGGAGGAGGGAGAGAGCGCAGAGTGGCAGGTGGGAAGCATGACAAAGGAGCATGCTTTGGGAATGATGGATGTCATGAACTGAACGTGCCCCCCACCCCAAATTCATATATTGAAATCCTAACCCCAATGTGATGGTATTAGGAGGTGGGCCCTTTGCGTGATAATTAGGTCATAGGATGGAGCCTTCATAAACGGGATCAGTGCCCTTATAGAAGAGACCCCAGGCAGCTCCCTGGCTCTCTACCATGTAAAGATACAAGAATTTGGCAATCTGCAACCCAGAAGAGGCCTCTCACCAGAGCTCAGCCAGCTGACATCCTGACTTCCAGCCTCCAGAACCATGGGAAATAAAATTCTGTTGTTTATAAGAGCCACCCAGGCCATGGTACTTTGCTATGGCACTGTGAACTGACTAAGACAATGTCTGTGTTCTTTATCCCTAATATGTGATTGTTTTGTGGGTATATGAACATATCAAACACATTATCGTGTTTTGCTTAACCTGCAATTTGTTCCATATAGATCACACTTCAATAAAGCAGTTACAATTAAGTAAAAATGCATTGGTGCTTGTTTTGAATGGAAATTATTTTCAGTTCTTTAAATTTAGCAAAACTCTGGTATAGTGACTTCCTGGTAAACATTAGATGTTTAAGCAGATCCCCCATATGTTAATTAGGCTGGTGTTTCAGATTGATTCTGCCTATATATGAAAATGCAGTGTTTTGTTTTGTGACATGAATACATGATGTTCTATAATCCTCACTGGTGAATTTACATAATAATTATTTCTTTTCCAATAGTCTATTCTACCAGGTAATTTACCTTCAGTTCCTAAATGAGTTAATGGTTTACAGAAATTTTTTTTCATACCGAAGTCACTTCATGAAAAAAAGAAAAGAGGCAACTGATTTCACGGTTATGTGGTTAAATGGGAATGTGTCATCACTGAAAATGAATACCTTTGACTCATCCTGTCAATGCAATATGACCTTGACTACTTTAACAATCTCTTTGTCTCTTGTTTTTCAATTCACCTCATACCTTCCATTATCTCTTCAATCTGTCCCAGACTTCTTGACTCATTCTTTAACTGAAATGGCTTTATCGAGGTTAACAATGAGCTGTATCCTAGCGAAGGTAGTAGTTAGTTATCTGTTTTCATTTTAGTAGACCTGGGAGCTACTTTTGACTAGCTCCTCCTTGAAATATTCCCCCGCTAAGTGACATGATGTTCTCATTTTTCTCCCCCTCTCTCCTTTTGCCTTCTTTCTTGACTTCTCTATCTGACATCTAAATGTTGAAGTATCCATCACCTAATCCTCT
>NW_005874241.1:11928-15051 GCF_000147115.1 Myotis lucifugus | reverse complement strand
TCTCTTGACAAGTTGAACTCATTTATCTGTTGCTTTCAACAGTTTCTTTGTGCCGATGGCTTCAAATTTTTATTTTATTGCATCCACTCATTTTTTTCTCCTCTAGGTAACTCTGCCTGTGGGAACTCCAAGTGGTTTCAGCCACTTTCAAAGTCCACATGAGGAGGCTTAACAAGGGAGAGAAGCCCTGCACTAGACCGTTTGAATGCTCAGCATTTTCATATTCATTACCTTTGCAGATGTCTCTCTCTAAAATGCTGCTATGTAGGCATTATAATCATTTCCTCGTTTTACAGATTAAGACACTAAGAACCAAAGACTAAGATTCATTGAGAATTACACAGTTAATCAATAGGCAAGGTTTATGGAAAAACCCATATTTATACCACTAGACTGGGAACAATGTGAAAACAGAGATTGTCTAACTCGTATCCTTAACTTCAGGAAATAATATTTATTTACATTTTTTAAATTTTATCAATCTACTTTCCTTCACTATATCTTACATCCTGCCTTATACTACAGATTTTTTAACACATCAGCAAATGTGTGAGGGAATCTTTCACTAACTCATTAAATACTTAGCTTTGAGAAAATGATAATTTGTTAGATAGCAAAATGATTTTCTAGGTGCTAAGTCAGCAACTGAGGCCTAAATAGGTTAACAGGAGTTTACCTGGGATAAAAATAATAATTGCCTCTAACATTTATTGTACTTATTATTTGCTAGGCACTATCCCAGCAGACATGTGAATGTGAAAGCCTCACCACAGTCCTGAGAGGTAGGAGTTTATTTTCCTAATGGGAAAACTGGGGCTGAGTTACTTGCCCAAAGTTGCAAAACTATTGATGAAGTCTTACCTCCAACTATGAAATCCGAAAGACTTCATGAGCTTTTTAATATGAAAACAGCTAAGAACATAAGAAAGAAGACTCAAAACGTTTCACAAGTTCTGTCCTGGTTGGTGTGAATATCATCCCATACACCAAAGCGTGGCGGGTTAGGTTCCCAATCGGGGCACATACCCAGATTGTAGGTTTAATCTCTGTTTGGGTCGAGTTGCGCGAGGCAACTGGTCAATGTCTCTCACGTCAATGTTTCTCTCTTTCTCTTCTTAAAATCAATTTTAAAATGTTTTTGTTTTTTTAGGTTTTACAAGTTCTGAGGAATAAATATGCTAGTATAGAATCATAACTATAGGATCTTGACAGGGCTTTTGAAAAAATATCTAACTCTTACATTTTATAGATTGAAAAGAAAACTTTAGAGACTGAAAAGTCATTTGCCTTACCTTGCTTACACCATAGCTAATATGTACAAAATTAAGCCTGCCGCCACCAAAAAGCTAACCCTCCTACTGTGTTCTAGATTTCAGCTTTTTTTTATAGTTTATGTATAAAAGGGTATTAATTCCTCATTGGAAGCTGTTTTTATTTACTTTATTTTTATTTTTTTAATTAAACTTTATTGAGCTGACATTGGACAACATGAACATACAGATTTCATATGTGGATTTCTAAGTTACAAAATCTGTGTATACACCATGTGCCTATCACCCAAAGTCAAATCTTCTCCTTTCCCCCCAAAACCCCTTCTGGCAACCACCACACTACTGTTTGTGTTCATAAGTTTGAGTTTTATATCCCACATGTGAGTGAAATCATATGGTTCTTGGCTTTTTCTGTCTGACTTATTTCACTTTGCATAATGTTCTCAAGGTCCGTCCATGTTGTTATTGTTGACACTATTCCATTCTTTCTTATTTAATTCTTCAGAGATTCATTCATTGTTTTAGTCCATTCTCCTCTCATCATCAGGCTGCTCTTCTGTGCTGGATCTTTCCAACAGCATGACATATGCTCTAATAGTTCTCATCTTTAAAAGCCCCTCCAGCTATGGCTTCATTTATACGTTTGTGACCCCCACCAACACCCAGAATTGCAAACCACTAGCCATAATTTTTTTATTGCTGAACCAAAAACTGAAGTGTGCCCTTTAATTGCAAGACTGTGTTGTCCCTGCTAAACCCACGGAATGCATTTTCATGGATGTGCTTATCCATAGGCTCCCTCGTTCTGAGAAGTGGAGCCAGAGCATCTGCTTTGCCTCACATCACATTCGTCCGTCCTTAGATTTTTGTATTTCAGACCAAGCTAAGTGTCTATAACATATAATACGTTTGCCATCAGAAGGCTGCAATTGGAATTCGTGCACCACTGGGGTCCTTTGCCCTGGCCTGCGGGATTAGGCCAAAACCAGCTCTCTGACATCCCCTGAGGGGTCCCAAATTGCGAGAGATGCAGGCCAGGCAGAAGGACCACACTGGTGCACTGATTGCGGCCGGGGAGGGACATGGGAGGTTAGCTATCTGGGGAGGGACTGCAGGAGGGCTCCAGGGCATGTCCAGCCCATCTCGCTCAGTCCCTATCAGCCAGACCCCAGCAGCAAGCTAACCTACTGGTCAGAGCGTCTGCCCCTGGTGGTCAGTGCACGTCATAGCAAGCAGTTGAGCGGCCTTAGCATATCATTAGCATATTACACTTGGATTGGTTGAATGAACGACCAGACACTTAGCATATTAAGCTTTTCTTATATAGGATAGGTACTTGATTTTCTAAAAAGTCACTTTGGAGCAAAATGGGTAAGAAATTATTATTTTTTTATAAATCAATTAAAAATTATACCTATTTTTTGTAAAAAAAAAAAAAAAGAAGGCTGCAATTTAAAGACTTCTCTTAGTTGTTCCACTTTGATGGTCTTTATATACCTTATAGGTACACTTGTTGAAATACATTTGAGACTGCTGCTTCCTGAACCCCCAGTTCTTCTTTAATCCATTCTGATCAAATTTCCACCCCCACCAATCCTCTGGCACTATTTTCACTACAGTTTCAAATACCTTCATTTTATCCATACCAATAGGCATTTTTTTTTTTGGCCAACATGTCAACAGCTTTTGATACCTTAGGGCACTCTCTGAAGCTTTGTCTTCTTTCGGTGTTCCTTATACAAGGAGTTTTCATCCTAGCTCTGCCACATTCTAGCTGGATCATTTGGCCAATTATATAACCTGTCTGAGACTTGATTTCCTAACTCTATAAAGAGATATTAAAATACCCTCT
>NW_005874241.1:0-9719 GCF_000147115.1 Myotis lucifugus | reverse complement strand
AGGACTAAATGAAATCTGGATAGAATAAAATATATTGAAAAGAGTAAAAATTATCTAAGCTGATGAATAATGCTGCAATCAAGATTCTGAGACTTGAGAGACAAAATTACTGAAACGTAACATAGAAGCTATCATGTTAAAGCACAAAGTTAAATACAATAGTCAGTTTTATAATTATAGTGATTTTTTACATATTATCACAGTGGTGTATCTTAGCTCCATCAGTAGAAATTTAAGTGAGCGGATTGCACAGAATGGCAGTTACCCAAAGAAACTGTAGTGTGTGATGGATAACTGTAATAATGAGTATTAAAGAGGAACATGAGTTATAAAATGGTGGACATTTGATATTTTCTATAATGGTAACCCAGAAGTTTTTACTTTGGGGCAGCCTAAAAAGGGGAATGTTCCAGAACATGGATAATTAATCTTATTGCATAGAGCAAACAAACTTGATTTAGGTGTTTCCAGGACAGAATGGTCCTGACTTTGATACAAACAAAAGTTGAAAAGACAATAAAGAGACCTAAAATGATGAGATGATTCAATAATACCTGAAGCAAGTTGTAATCAAATGCATTCCAGAGTAATTAAAAAGATGGCCACCAGCCCTGGCCAGGGAGCTCAGTTGGTTGTAGCATCATCCATGCACCAAAATGTTGTGGGTGTGATTCCTGGTTAGGGCACATACCTAGGTTTCAGGCTTGAACCCCGGTTGGTCAGGGAGTATGCCAGAGGCAACCAATCGATGCTTCTCTCTCTCTCTCTTCCCCTCTCTCTCAGAATCAGTGAAAACATATCCTCGAGTGTGGGGTGGGGGGAGATTGCCACTAAATAGAGCACAGTCATTTGCAATAAGGTATATTCTAGTCTACAAACTGATGGTCTGAGGAAAATGCAAGGCATCTTTCAAAGGAGTATCAACAGTATAGCAAAACAAATAAAAGTTTATAATCTTTGCTGTGATTCTTATCAGGCTACCCAGTTTCTCCTTCCCATCTTGCCCTGAAATGCACTGAATTTGACCTAATTCTTGGGGAAAAAAAAATCCTTGTAATACCATGGGAGCCCATGAAGGCATCCTCAGGGAAATACACAGTTAACTAGACTGACATCCGTGCATAAAGATGTGTTATCTATATGGGAACTAGGGACAAGGAAGCAGGAGAAGAAAAGTCAAACATTAGACCACTGATTTTCCATTGCCTACCTTTCCAAATCTCTGACCCCCGAAATACTTGTCATGCCTTGGTAAGATGCAAATGTGGGCACCAGTGGATAAGAAGTAGAGTCTGCAATTCAGCAAAATGCTCAAAGCCTTGTCTGCACATTTCCACTGTTTGAGTAACTTGTAATGAAGCAGAATTTTTTTAAAAAATCAGGCTATTTTCAAGTCAGATTTGTCTTTGGTGTATTTCCCCAAGCTAAAATTTGTCAATCAAAACATATATTAAACTTGCCAAAGCGTAACTGTTTACATACATATATGCACATATACTCAAATTTTACTTGCTTGAAATAAGAGAGAGAGCTATTACATGCATATTCCTTTTCCAGGACAGCACAGAAAAAGCACATGTTGTGACGTTGTATGAAATCCCCACCTTTTTTGTTTCTTTGCAATACAACTCATTATCAAATACAAAATGTCCGCTTGACAGTAAGATATGAATGCTGGTACTTGCAGCAAATGTCAGCATCTCCTTTCCAAGCCTTTCCAATTTATTCACTCCCACTCAATACCCAGGGTTTTATGCTCGTATTTCCCAAACATGGCAACACACTAGAGTCACGTGTAGAGATTTTTGCAAGTACTGATGCCCTGGTCTCATCCCAGACTATTGGAATCAGAATGGCTGGGATGCAGCCTGGGGCCGAAAACCACCGTAGCCAAGTTTCAATCACACTTACAGGATCTTATTATCACTTACCATTGGCAGGTATTATCATTGCGACAGTTGCTAAAGCTCATGTTACACTTCGCAGTGCTTCCCTGGCCAAGACAGCTCCTCTAGCTGGTTTGTGCCCCTGGGGACTTTTCACAGCATATCTTCTCATCTGTAGCCCCCAGTAGTTTTCTTGTTTCTGCTCACCTTGCCTCCCAGTGGGATCTTGTTCAACCTTCAAATCATATTTCTACAGAAAAAGGAACAACCATCTCCTGAGGCTATGGACTTATTATGGTGAGTCTAGAGAATAGTCCCAGCCTTTTCTTATAATAATAATTATATACTAGTATATGTATGTATCTAAAACTCACAGAGACCAAAACTGAGCAGTGTAAGGCTTCAATCTTCTTGAACAGAAATGGATGGATTGATCCTTTATTTCTTCAGTAAATATAGCACATGTTTCTTCAGATTCCATCTCATATTGGGTTAAAGGCTTAATATTAGAACTTAAATCAAGCTAAAACTAAAATGAAAATTTAGCACTACTTATTCTGCTGCAGAGATTACTCAATCCTCACAGCTCCCCTCTCTGTCCCTACTACCCCGCCCCATTGAAATGAAATGAATTCTGCCAGTGTTTTTTCTCCTATGGAAAAATCACAATAGATGCCAAGGAGGGAGAAAACAACACTCAAAACTTGACATACATTAATAACTTTTGTACTGTCAGGCTTGAAAGCAGTATCAATCTCAATCTTTCCACAATGGAACAAATTATTACTTTACCAAAGCTATCAATTTTGTGAGTTAGTGAAAAATTGCTCAGCACATATGCTGATGCGTAAAATAAATATATGTATTGTAAGGCAGGAAATGAGAAAATGGTGCAGAAAAGTCGATTTATAAAATTAGGTCTCTGCATCAGAGATAGTTATAAAGACTTCAATACAAAACGAAGAGTCCAACATGAGAACAAAGTTATTTATTGATGGATGCTAAGAGGAGAGCCGGAAAGATTGGGAGAAGGGAGATTAGTAATGGAGCTCCTAAAAAAAAAGAGTTGGGGTGAAAAGAGATCAAGACTGGAAGGAAATTAACATTTCTTGAGGACCAAGTATATGCTGGTGTTTTTGATATGTCATCTTATTTTACCTGTGCTTCTGGACTGTACTGTAACCTCGTTCAGGGAGGGATGGTTTCTGTTATTGCTTACCATCCAACCCCAGGGCACAATATCGGTAGATGGTGGACACTCAATCAATGTTTGAATGAATAAATTAATAAGTGCACGCATGCACGAATGTCTATTCCTACCTGTGAACTAAAAAAAAAAAAAAAGATGCTTTAAAGCTCTTTTGTCCTGTGGGATATGATAAAAAGATAGCTGATGGAAAATGACTCTAAAATCAGATTTGCTAGGCATCCTATATTTTATCTCCCAATCAGGGTGAATCACCAACATTAACTACTATAATGACAAGAACATTCCACAGTAGCTGGAGATTATGGTACATTGGCATTATGCAAACAACAGCAACCCAGAACGGTGGTGTTATTGGGCAGTACAGTATAGAATTAAAAGTACTTTCAAATAGGATTAGTGGAGACATCCACCAAATGGTTTAGCAGAAAGGTATAGGGAAATCATGACAACAAAGACCAAGTCATGCCTTTTTGGAACTGAAAGTCAATCCTAAAGCAAATCTTTATATTCCTTTACGTATTTTCTTTGGGTGTTTTCAGTCTCTCAGAGGGTTGCAAATGGGATTTTCCCTATGCTGCCCACCATGGAAACTGCTCATTAAAGCATGCTTTATTGCCTGCTCCTCTCTTCCTTGCCTTGCTTCCATACTTGTTCAGAGTACTTCCTGCATTTATTTCCAAAATAAAGTACTTGCTCACAAATTTTCTGTCAAAATCTGTTTTGTAAGACCTCTAAACAAAGACAATTAATAATGTGCTATTCTTAATCATTTTTATTAACTCAGTAAAGCATCTCTACAAAGTTTAACCCAGCACAGGGAAATTCAAGACTGTGCCTGACACATAGTAGATATTTAATAAAATGTGAATTGCCTTCTTTAACTTTTTGGTAACACTTTTCACTTAGATTAAATAAGATATATAGTTAAAGATGATTAAATATTGACTTTTGAATAGTCATTGGTGGTGATTTGTTTTGGCACTAATGCATACTTGTATTTCCAAATTAGGACCTAAATTATTGAATGTTTAAAAATTTCTCTTGTGATATTTCATGTTTCTTTTAATTATTTCCAAGTTCTTTCTGTTGAAATGTTCTTATAAATGAAATTCAAGCATGCAAAATCTAGTGTAACTTTGAGTAGAACATTGAGTAAAAAAACTGATGAAAACATTATATCTACTGATATACTCTATCCATGAGAACTCTAGGCTTTTTACTAATGTAAGTTTCATTCTTAGAAATAACTAAAGTAAATAACTAAATACCCAATGGAGGCAGTGTACTCTCTGGCTTATTATTATCAGTTTTTTTATCACTGGTAATTGCAAAATTTATACAGAATTTGGAATTATATAGAAATAGT
Source organism: Myotis lucifugus (assembly GCF_000147115.1). Classification (NCBI taxonomy): domain Eukaryota; kingdom Metazoa; phylum Chordata; class Mammalia; order Chiroptera; family Vespertilionidae; genus Myotis; species Myotis lucifugus. The sequence goes on along the minus strand of NW_005874241.1, from coordinate 5,257 downwards.
ATGGAAAAGCTAGCACTATTGCATTTAGTAGTTATCATTTGAATAATTTTTATCAATAAGTAATTATTTTGATATATGCAATCTCCAGTGATTCTTACAATAATCCGGTAAGGTAGAGAGTGTTGTTATCATTTGTATCCCCAGTTTACAAAAGTAGAAGACTTCTGCTTAATCAGTATTTCCAAAGCAAATTATTCTGGCTAACTATAGGTATATCTTCTATACACACAAAGTAGAATACGAATAGAATAGCAATGTGTATGATCCTACTAAACATGTACATAATATCCTACGTAGCGGTTTTGTTGCACTGAGTTCTAAATTTAGTCTTGTGCCTGTCAGGAAAAAAAAAAGAATAAAAAACAGATTGCATGTTCACAGCTTTCCGGGTATCATGAAACTAGAGAGGTTTATGCATGTCATTGCCTCATGAGTTGTTTGATAACTTTGTAAGTTGTAGAAAACTGATATTAATATAAGTTACTTCTGTCTATAGACATGCAAATAATTTTTTTTCCAGTGGAGGTATATTGATTTCCCTAACCTCTAAGAAGCCGGTTTTGCATCTATTAACAGATCATTTCAGCATTGCTTTTCGTGTCTTTTCTTTGGCTTCTCCTTTGAACAAGTTTTTAATGCCTTTGCTGAATCCCTCGTTCATTAATAATTTATCACCTTTAACACATGTTCATTCTATATTTGTATGAGGGTCATGATTTTGCTCTTAATTTAAAAAATTACCTTATACTTACTGTTATTCCTTATTCCAATGAACTATTGTTTCCTCTGGATAACATCTAAATTGAGTTCACTGATGATGGTGAGGGAGGAGGCTGTGTACATTGGATAGTCACTCATTGGCATTTCACCATAAACAAGTAGGACAAGTAACATTTTAGAAAGGTTGAATTAAATGGTATACTCACTCTACATCAGTAATTACAGTTTGAATAAAGAGAGTCCAATTATTTTGCCCTTTGCTTGCTTTTGAAGCAAAAAGAGTACCTTTGGCAATGCATGTATTATATGTATGACAAGGTTGCTGTATGACACAGAACTGATTTCATGAGAACAAGTGCGATTAAGTGGTTGATTGGCTCTTGATACAGTCTGTAATTTTGGATTCCACCTTAGCTACAGTCACAAAGCCAATCTCTTAAAAATGCTGCTTTTATTACAGGACATTGGGTGCTTCACTTACAATTTTATCTCAAGTGGAAGCTTGTTTCAGTTCGTGTGTGTGTGTGTGTGTGTGTGTGTGTGTGTGTGTGTGTGTGTTTTATTCAAAACAAGGACAAGGAGCTCAGGTGATTCATTTTACTTTTCACCTCGTGTGTCACACTGTGGTGCATAAGCATCCTCCACCCTCCACTGTATGACACAGCCTCAGCTGCAGGCTGCTGGAATCCAGGCTTAATTGCTATCTGTTCAAGTGCCATTGAAAAAGATATGCTGAAGGTTCCGCATATGTGGCCGTAGCCTGCCATTTGCTAGTTCTAAAATGAGGAGCTTAAAAACCCATATCAACATTTGCTCACTAGCTTATGACTGATTTAACTCCATTGGGTATTGTTATTTGCTTAGAATCCTCAAGTTTCCTTTCCTCTGTGAAATCTTCCACACATTTAAAGGTAGAAAAAAATTTTGACATGACTGTGTCTGTATTATAAATTAAATATACAGTTAATAAAATGCTGGTTGCATTTATATAATAGCATAATCTGATTTTCTTCAATGACATTTTGGGGGATGGAGGGTCCTTTCTTCTTAGCTTCCCCTTCTTTTACTCTAAGCCATGAGATTTCCCCTTCTCTTCACAGAAAGGGGACTATTGAAGAGAATCCATGCTTCTCTTTTCACCCCTTATTTACTGCGAGGTTGAAAGAACAACTGATCTAACTGGTCCTGTTAGCAGTAGGTAACATAACTGTGTCTCAAAAATAAGAGCTGCTTGTTCCACTCTCTCCTGCGCTGCCTGTCTCACGCATTGTTACAATGAGCCCGGCTGCTTCTCCATTTCTCCTTCTAGGAGCAAGCCCAGATACCCAGTATGTTCTCCTACATACCTTATGCTGATAGTGCGGGAGAAAGCTCGCGACAAACCTGCATCTGTCTGGTTAGGTAGATATATGTGTCGTCTGCTTTGGATACTCATCACTTCCCCATAAATGGATGTCAGAGCGTAGATTGGCAACCCACAGTAGCAGGTCCTCACCTGGGTCTCAGATCCCAGACATGCTCTCCCATCTAGAGCATACATTGATCTCTATTTGGCATCTGATATCTATATCTTCGTAGAAGAACCCCAAGAAGAAGAGGGGAAACACTTGGGAGCCAAACAGAAGTAGTTGAAAGATCTTAAACAAATGTCTGGGGCATCAGCATCAAATGGGAGTGTTGAAGGATGCATCAGTAAAGGACTTACAGGTTAGGAAGGTGTTGTGGGGACTATGGAGCTGATCCCCTGGGCAGAAACACAGAGAGACTCTAGATTAGGAGCCACCTCTATGGCTCATGGGGCAAAGCTAGTCCACTGTCTGTTTTTGTAAACAAAGATTTACTAGAACACAGCTGCGTATATTCCTTTAGGTATTTTCTTTGGGTGTTGTCATGTTATAAAAGTAGTTGTGATGAATACTTTCTTGGCCTTCAAAATCTGAAATACTTTCTATCTGACCCTTTACAGAATAGTTTGCTGAACCCTGCTGTAGACTCAGAAATGTAATATTGTGGAGATGGCTAGAGAGAGAGATGGGATTTAGACTATTAAACTGTAGTTATCTATGATGGTATCTCCCCTCCTGGAGCAGGTCCCTTACTTAAATGATTTTAGGCAGTTAGGAGGAAGGTCAGAGGTTTTGCCTGAATCTTTTGTTTCTTGAAAATAATCACTATCCCAAGAGGCATATTTGGGGTGGTACACTCTGCTCGCCCTCACACTCAAGGTCATATACTATTAGCAGTTGTAAGATGTTGTAACGACTCCCCCTTTGACTGACTACTGCTGTCTTACCAATGATGCTCCTGGCCCATTTTCCACTTTATTTATACTGGAGACGCTGAATTGCTAAGTCTCACTCACCTTCTGCAGCCCCCAGTGCCTGGTGAAGCCCACTTCTAATCCTGCCTCAGAAAGAGACCTCACTCCAGACTGATTACTGCCTCCCTAGTTCCTCTTTCGAGTCCTCCTATGAAAAACCAAACCTTCCAAAAGGTACTTCCCTCCTCCCTCTTGCCCAGCAGAATTCCTGTGGAATGCACTCCCTTGTTGAGACTCAATAAATCTTATTTTATCAGACCATAGACTGATTCCTGGTCATCTGTGGCTAATTGGGGTTTAACAGCTATTAAGGTATAATATTCAAAAGACAAGAACATGACTCTCATATAAATATAAACAGAACACATGTCAAAGATACTGAACTCAAGGGGAAGAATAAAGTTATAGGGAGGCAATTTAATAAATATGGTGGGACAGGAGGGCTAGGTTAATTACAAAGCTGGTTAATGTCCACCCAGGACATAAACTGCAATCTCTACTAATAAAAACCTAAAAATTAACCCTCTGTCCCCAATAGTTGTAAAATAACACAGGCAATAAAATAGAAATCCCAGGAGTACGCTAGAAGAATGCTTAACAACCTCTTCAGGTTTTTTAAAGTTTCAGATAATTTCTCTTATAATACAAATTACAATGAACATAGATATATCAGTAGGTTCTTGTTAATCCTAAGGATATTTTTAGCATTGACTTAGAGAGAATGGAAGGGGAGGAGGGAGGGAGGGAGGGGGGGGGTAGAGAGAGAGAGAGAGAGAGAGAGGGAGAGAGAGAGAGAGAGAGAGAGAGACAGAAATTGATGTGAAAGAGACACATCCATTAGTTGCCTCCCACACCCCCACCTCCACAGGGCCGGCAATTGAAACTGAAACTCAGGTAAGTGCCCTTGACCAGGAATCGGAATTAAACCTTCAACCCTTCCGTGTGTGGCCCAACGCTCTAATCACTGAGCCACAGCGGCCAGAGCACGTCGTTTTAATTTTTATTTTTTTAGTAAACTAGAAAATTTGGATAAAATGAGGGAAAGTCTGTTTCTGCTAATATCCCAGAGTCAGCCCCACTCGGACTTTCTGGTCCTTGTAAGGCTAAACCCATAATGTCTGAATCTTTCCTGATAACCCTAAAGCAAGGGTGACAGCTGATAAACTGCCCCTATTTGCAGAGATACCAATCAGCATCCTTGTCTCCTGTTTTAAAGATAAATAAATTATCAGCCCTCACCAAATATTTTAAGAATTTGTCAGAATAAGAGAGAAATATAACTAAAAATTTTTTTTAATCAGGGGAAATATAGTTAAACAAAAATCATGAAAGCTGAAAGTTGTCCTGAAAGAAAGGATTTATTAAGCCATAAGCTAGCAAGCAAAAGGACCAGGTTCGGTACATACAGTCTAAGCCACCAGCAGGGCTGGATGGGAAGGCAAACATGCCCACCATCCTGATGATACCGTTGTAATAACTTGGTTATTTTAAAAAATATATTTATTGTTGAAAGTATTATAGGTCCTCCTTTTTCCCCCATTAACCTCTTCCAGCCCTCTCCCACCCCCCACCCCACCCCCCAGGTCTTCACCACCCCATTGTCTGTGTCCACAGGTTATGCATACAAGTTCATTGGTTGATCTCTTCCCACCCACCCTCCCCTGCCTTCCCGCTGAGGTTCAATAGTCTGTTCATGCTTCTATGACTCTGGGTCTGTTTTTGATCATCAGTTTATTTGGTTCATTAGATTCCACATATGAGTGAGATCATGTGATACTTATCTTTCTCTGACTGACTTGTTTTGCTCTGCGTAATACTCTCCAGGAAAGGAGTAAAGGGAAGTCCAGGTAACATAAGCATGCCGTTTGTGCCAGGAAGCTGCATTTTCACATTCTCCAGGTCTGTTCCCTGCAGATCGCTGGAGGAAGGAACTGGGCAATAGACACAAGCCCAGTGAGGTCTGGGTGCCATGGGAAAGTGCTTGGCTGTCAACCACTCCTGGGAGCAATAGGTGTGGCCATTGCAAGGGTGTGAAACCCGAGATACATAAACTCCTAAACAAGGGGAGATTTTTCTCTTGGCCCTCTTGTGATCCTGGCTCCCTTGTTGCAGGGGGTGTGCTCTCACACTCTGCATTTGACCCCATGGCCCACAGCCATGTGGAACACACACACACACACACACACACACACACACACACACACACGGCTAATGGAT
>NW_005874240.1:13245-17008 GCF_000147115.1 Myotis lucifugus | reverse complement strand
CCGGGGTGAGCAGGTGGGGTTCCCAGTGAGCCCTGCAGCCTGGGGTGAGCAGGTGGGGTCCCTAGTGAGCCCTGCAGCCCGGGGTGAGCAGGTGGGGTTCCCAGGGCAGCGCAGCCCCCGCCCACACGGGGCCCCGCCTATGCAGAGCTGCTGGATCCTCTCAACTGCAGCTCACAGGGGCCCAGACCCACAGGCGCTGAGCCCTTCACCTCAGGTCCCTCTTCCCGATCCTCTCCCAGGAACAGACCTTTAGTGCCCCGAGGCAGCTGCACCTCGAGGTGAGCGCTTCCAAGGGCTGAGAGATGGGGTTTTCCTACAGTTGGGGAGCAAACAGTTTGCTGCAACTTCGGCCCAGCTCCTGGGACCCCTCTGCCGGGCCCTTCAGCCATTGAGGTATACTTACTGTTCACAGCCTTAGGGTGCTTGCACTGTCTCAGGATCCCCCACTTGCTGGGAAAACGGGGTTTTTCCACTGCCTCACACCCTCTCCCTGCAGGCGTTAGGAACTAAATGCAACCCCGAAATCCCAGGAGGCTGCCAGTGGGACTGGCCCGGAGGCAGTGTGCGGGAGCAGCGGGAGCTGCTAGCAGTGCTGAGGGCCACCCGGCGGGCAGGTCTGCGCTGGCCCACAGGCTTGCTTGGTAGAAGCGAAGCTGCCCAACCCTAATGCGACGCTGCGATAAAACGCTTCAAGTGGCCCCCTATAGGCTGGCCCTCGGTGGCCCACCCGCTCGCTTCCTAATGCTGACTAGCTGCCTGCCCCTGGCGTCGGGTCTCCTTAGCCACAGCCCCTTTCCACTCACCTCTCTCTGCCAACTTCCAGATCTCGCTCACTTCGACGTCCCCTCCATCCACGTGGAGCTCGGGCCGGCACTCCGCCTGAGTCCCCTGGAGCACAAGCTGCGGCCCTCGGTGACTGAGAAGAGGGACTCGGAGGAGGACTCAGAGAGCACCGCCCTTTGACACGCGTGTACATACGTGGGCCCAGACCAGCATACGGCAGGGCGCCCTGGGCCCAAGTTCCCCGTGGCTCTCGCTGTCACTGCCGCGCACGGCCGGAGCTCTGCAGAGAGCAGTCACCCCTGGCCTGAGTGGCAAACATTGGTGGTGCAGATTTTGTTCGTTCCCCTCGGGTGGTGACGTGGGCCTTTTGTTTGATCTTTGCCTTTGACTTTGTGCCTATTTGACCTACTTTCAGCCTCCATGCCAAGCAGCAGCCCTCTCCACCAAGGGCTCCTGGCAGTCCTCTGCAGGGGGGTGGGGGAGGGCCAGGTGCTGGGTGAGACCTGGGCTGCGCCTGTACTGACAGCACGAGTTCTAGGTGTCAGCTGACGGGTGTCGGCTGGACGGCCACAGAAGGGGACGGAGAGCAAGCCCTTCACTGACAGGGACCAGACCGGATTCTCAAGTCCTGGGCGCTGACTTGCGCTGCACAGGGAGGCTCCCCTCCTTGGTGGGCTCTAAGTAAACGCTGAACACATTTGTTTTACTTCCCAAGTTTTATTTTCCACACCGTGTTACCGAAAGCTCCTGTTTCTACCTTACCGTTTCACACTTCCAAATTTAAAAATGACCTTGATGTCTAGAGGGCCTAAAGACACCTCCCCATTCCCCCCCAAACATCAAATGATCTCACAGCAATTCTACACCTCCAGCTCTCAGGGGCACCAGCTCACAGGTGCGGGGTCGGGACCAGGATCCTCTCTCCTGGAGGGCACTTGTGAATAGCAATAACTGTTACCCAGAGCCGGAGCATAGCGTGAGACCGGCCTGGGAGACACCAGGCCAGCCCCAACCCCCAGCGTCAGGCTCTCCCCTTCTCACGAGACCCCACCCCCTCTCGGGGACAGGCGGGGGCACTGGGAGCCCACACCCTCTGGGACTGAGAGACATCTGGGTCGTGCATGCACAGACACACTTTACAATTTTACCCTTTTAAGGCAGATATGACATACCTATACATGATATATTTGTATATATGAAATTTCTCTATATTTGTTTAATTTGAGCCATTCAATCTAAGCCAGTGTACAGGTGTACGATGCGAAGTTTAAGTGCGTATTCCTTCTCCCAGCACAGTGTAAAATAGCCCTCCTCTGACCGTGGGGTTGGCAGACTTGGGATGCTACCAGCTTTGCTCACTTCCTGGCGAGGGCGGTTCGGTACCCAATTTGCAATGGAGCCCGGGGGCTGAAAGCACCTTTAAATACATGTACAAATAGTTGTCAAAAGTAATCTTATTAAAATAGATTTATTATCCCTGAGCATGGCCTTTCGTTGTTTAAGTTACGAAGCGTGTGGGGACACGGGACTCAATGACAGGTGCTGCCAAGGCCTCCGCCTGCCTCCCTCTCATCACCGCAGTTTTTAAAGCATTTCTGTCTTCTCCTCGGTAGGAGAATATACAAATAAATACTGGACTTAGCTTTAAAAACTCTCTGTCTTCAGGCACTAACCTCAGTGCTGTTCAAGCTCATAAGGGGGCAGGGGAGCCAGCCTGACATGCTACTTCGTAATACTCTGAAGGGCAACGAGGGATTCTCATTCTCACTGCGCCAGGGAAAGTCAACTACCGTCTCGCTGCTCCCAGCACTGCGGGAAGCTGTGTTCCAGAGGCACCACGTGGACCCAGCCGTCCGACTGGTGCATGAAACCAGGCCCCGTTGGCAGCCTGCACAGCTGACTCGGCAGAACCCGGCCACTGTGTGCCTCCCGGGACAGGCGTGGTCCTCCCGCCTCAGAGCTGGCCTCCGGGACATGCTGGGGCCTGCGCAGGTGGCACCGCCTGGGAGGCTCCTGCGGAGGCGGCACCAGGACCAGGCAAAGCACTTGTTCCGCAGGAATCTTTATTGAGTTCTGGGCTCTGGAAACACTACTCCTTAAGCCTTGAGCCTTGGGCACTGAGACGTCACATCCATGACCCCTGTTCCCTGACGGCCTGTCTCTGGTGTGCGGAGGGCACGGCTTGGCGGGAACAGGCCTGGTATGCGTTCTTCTACGTGACTTAAGTCACTGGCACCGAATTCCGTTTTCTTTCCTCGAAGCTTCCTGTCCACGGCTCCGCCAGGCACATTCGTGACACGTCCAGCACGCAGTCCTCACCCGGAGCCCAAGCCAAGGCCCAGCTCCCACCGCCGTTCCTGTGTGCCGCCCGTTCCACAGTGCCCTCGGCGCCCACCAGGCAGAGGGCGCACTCGGGACCCTGCGCGGGGTGGGGCTTGAGCCTTCCAAGTTCAGGGCCGCTCCTGGCCTTCATTCTGCCCTGACCTTCCTCTGTGGACTGGCAGGCCCCTCTGTATGGGCCCGTTTCCGCGAGGGCTCACTGTCCTCAGCTCCGCCCGCCTGCGCCTGGGAGAGCAGGGCGCCCGCACCAGCCGCAGCTCCCTCTTCTCCCGGCGCTCCTCATCTCCTCGAGGTCGTCAGCAAACAGAGCCTTTCAGTGGGGCCATCAGCCTTGGGCACCCGTGGGAGAGGTCTCCCGAGCCCGCACCTGGGAGGGCAGGACGGGGAAAGACATGCCTTCAGTGAGGAAAGGCGCGTGACCATCCAGCAGGCACACATCCCCTCACCAAACCCTGCGGCCACAGACCACAGCTTGGAAAAAGACGGGAAAATGCAGGAGGCGGCAGGAGACTAAAGCAAGGGCAGAGAACGCCCCCACCGCGGGCTGAGGGCGGCCAGGGGAAGGGGGCTTCAGAAGACTAGGCTGGCAGGACTCTTGAAAATCAGGCTCCTTCAGAAAACAAGCCTGGGCCCCTGGCCC
>NW_005874240.1:0-13145 GCF_000147115.1 Myotis lucifugus | reverse complement strand
CTCCAGGCTCCGAGGCTGTGTGATGGTGGGAACAAGACGAGCCCCGAGACTCTGTCATTTCCCAGTCACCAGCACTCAACGGGCTGCGGAAGGTCGGTGCTGGTCCTGAGGGGTGATGGGCAGGTCCTCTCATTGCTGGCCTGACCATCCCTCCCATAGCGTCCATGTGGCGCGGTCTCTCTGCCCGGCCCCACCCGGTGCAGCCCACACCACACGCATACCTTCATGTGGTCAAAGGCAATGCCGACTTTCTCGTTGAAGTCAGGGCTGAAGAGGGGGATCTTGGCGTAGCGCTGGCTGAAGTGGTTCAGCATGATGAACCCGGCGTTCATGCGCATCCCCACGCCGATCGCCTGCGAGGTGGTGCTGCAAACAGAGGGTTGGAGGGTCGCATCCGGCTGAAGCGCCCCCTTGGGCCTGCCCCTGCCCCCCAACCCACCATATTCCCTGACGTGGCTCACAGGTGATTCCAGCCTGTTTCTAGCTCTTTCTAAAGCTGGGCTGCCTCAGAGCCTTGCCTAGAGCTCTGCAGAGATAAAGCCGAAGGGCCCAAAGCCAACCACCTCCCCATCACAGCCCACAGCCCCTGGTGGGACGCAGGCAGGTCTTTCTCAGCAGGGCTGCCGTGAGGCTGAGCAGTCACAGGGAGGGGAGAGAAGAGGAGGGAGTAGGTGACAGGCCGAAGCGTTCGCAGCTACCTGTGTGTCTTTTCCACAGCTTCCACCTCCAGACCGTCTTCCAGCGTGGCCTCGTGAATCAGGAGGGTGGCATCTTTCCCTAAAGGAAGCATGGGCGTGGGGCAGGGCCCTGTGCTAGACAGGCACTCGGCCCCGGATTCCTGCACACACTCCATCCCCTGACCCTGTGCCCTATGTGGATGCTAGGATGATCACCAAGCTGTTAGCTGCCTCTACTCACCCATCTGGACCAGAGCCTCGCAGGGCATGGTGTCCCCTGAGTAGACCAGCTTCCAGCCGGACGTATGGACCAGCGCACAGCCATAAGCATGCTTGCAGTGCCGGACCTGGCAGACCTGAAACTGGAGGGCAGGGCAGGGCATGGCTGCAGCGGTGCCCCCCCATCGCCAGACGCCCCCCGCCCCCTGCGGCCGCCCCGTACCTCCTCCAGATCACAGGCTCTCAGCAGGGAGCCAATCCAGCTCTCAAGTGTGGGGCTGGAGACCTCGGCTCCTTTCTGAAGGCATTTGGCAGGGATCACACTGTGAGAAAGAAAACATTAAAACAAATTTAACTTGAATCAAAGTTTAAGAATTTGGGAAGCCCCACAATCATTATAAAGAAACACAATTTAAATCACAGTGAGACTGAGAAAGGTCGTCAATTAGAACAAACCAAACCCCAGGCCACCTAGAAACCTACCGGGTGAGCTGCCCACAGCGAAGGCATTGCAGGCCCTGCCCAAGCGGCCATGGCTGGGCCCAGGCAGACGGACTCCTTCCCACGAGGTGGGGATAGGGCCAACTCCCACCATGCATCCGCTGGCGGGGCAGTCTCTGCGCTCACAACTCGGGCACGTGGCCCTGCAACTGTTTTATCAAGAGGTGTTGGCAAAAGTCTAGAAACTAGAACGTAGCTGAAATGAGGCTGCGAGGAAACGCAGCCAAGAAGACAGACATCTAAGTGAAGCCAGCTAGTGGTTTTGCCCTGAGTCAAAGCTTTCTCCCTGCTTCTGCCACTGGGCCACATCAGGGGAAGGTTGCGGGGGTATCCTGACCTGCCCCAGGTCAGCCCTGAGCTGTGGAGGGGAGGCGACAGCCTCGGGGCGGGCTGCGGGGAGCTCACCTGACGTGGTGCAGGAGCGGCTGGCACTGGTTGTGGTACTGCTGGAGCCAGGCCCGGAGCTGGGTTGGGGCAACCACCAGCAAAGGGTGGAAGGGCTTTCCCAGCGATGCCTGGAACAACAAAGTCAGAGCTGAACCAAAGGCAGGCATCGCAGGAGGCCTAGGTGTAACCCAAGCAAACCCAAAGTGGCAGTAGGTCAAGCGCCGCACTCACCAAAGCGCGTTCTCTCTGCAGCAGGATATTTAACAAGCCCTGGAAGGGGAAAGGAGATGCAGATGAGACGAGACGCCAGCAACCTCGGCCCGGGTTGGGGTCCTCGCCCTCATCTCGCACGAGCCCCTCGCCCTCTATTGGCCACCAGCCTCTAACACTGCTGTTGCTGGGAGCCAGCACATGCTGACCCAAGACAGAGCAGTGGCTGGAGACCCAGCTGCCCCAGGAGGCCAAGCCCCACCCCTCTGGCTGCAGTTTCCTCTGCAGGCATGTGGGAAGGCAGACCCCTGCTGTGACATGACAGCAGGCGAACAGACCAGCATCCTTATGGGCAGAATTACTGAGCTGGGTTCTGTGAACGACCGTTACCTCGCAAGAGGCGAAGAGCCAGGGAGGTGGGCAAGTTTGGGATGGAGGAGAGCAAGGCCACAGCTGCCTCAGGTGAGGCTCCGGGGTCCTGCCCAGCACTCACCGTATGGTGATCTGCGTGCAGGTGGGACACGAACACAGCAGCAAGGTTGCCCAAGACCCTGTCCACGTCGTCGCCATAGTGACGACACAGCTGCCCAAACGTACCTTCCCCACAGTCCAGCAGCAGGGACTTGTCGGAGCTACAGAGAAAAAAGTGAGATGTTCATGGCTGAGGAGAGGCCTCTCACGGCTCAGAGGCCTGTGACCTCAGAGAAGAGTCAAGCAGCGAATGCACTCTATCCCCCATAACCTCGCGTCTGCTTCTCTGAGGACCTTGTACAAACAGGAACGCAACTGTAATGTCCATCCTCCTTATATAGAACTATCCACGGAACCCCAGAACCCTTTAATGAAGTAGTAAGTGTCCTAGCTGGGTAGCTCAGTGGACTGGAGCGTCGTCCTGTGAATCAAAGGTTGTGGGTTTGATTCCCAGTCCGGGCACAGACCTAGGCTGTGGGTTGAATCCCTAGTTGGGGTGCATACAAGAGGTAACCAATCAATGTTTCTCTCTCACATCGCCGTTTCTCTCTTTCTCTAAAATCAATAAACATATCCTTGGGTGAGGATTACTAGTAAAAGAATAAAGAATATAGAAAGTAGGATTAAAAATGGCAGCAGAGTAAGTGGATGCTGCATGGACATGCTCCCAGGAACAAGCTGGAATTACAACTAAAATACAGAAAAACTTCCTGAATAATCATTGGAAAACTCGCAGGAGAGAACCCTGATACCCAAGGACTGAAAGTGGAGACCACATAGAGGCTGGTAGGAGAGGCAGAGGCGTGGAAGGGCTGGCTGCGCGCCCACAGACCACAACTGGAGTCCTGGAGAGATATCTCAGCTGTGGGGGCTGCCACTGAGAACTCAGGGATCTAATCCCTGAGGTGGGCACCCCAGCAGAGAGCACCAGAACTGAGGAGGGTACCCATGTAACATCTAGCTGTGAAAAGCAGTGGGGTGCTGTCTGCCAGAGAGTGGCAGCTGAAACTTCAGGCACCCTCTTAAAGGACCAGCACACAAAATTCCCTATGGAGCCACCCACCTTGTGCTCTGGCAGAGGGAGGGTGAAGTGGACTGGAGCTGTGAGAACAGAATCCAGGACTAGGGACTTGGGGGATAGAGCTCAGAAGGCAGACACCCCAAGTTTCCTGGGCTGAGCCATTCCCTCACACAGCAGAAGACATCTTTCCCACATAGACATCTGCCTGACCATGTTGACACACCCTACTGGAAAACACCTTGCCCTGAGGCCACGTAAGAGATTAAAAGTAACAATTTGCCTCCAGGCAGAAGCAACTGCCCCACTCTGTTGAAAAAACTCTTGCCACACCTGAAGACGATTGCCTGGGGGCAATTCAAGTCGGAATCCTACCAGTCTGTAGACAGAGGAGGTCTCTAGAGGCTTTGAGTCTTTGCCTGATCAAATTAGTCAGAAACAGCCTTTAACACTGTCCTGCACTAGAGATTAAGAAGTGTAGAGGATGTACCTAAAACAGAGTCACAAACCCAAACAGACAACCAAAATGAGGAAACAAAGAAACAACCCCCAAATGAAAGAACTAGAGAATTCTCCAGAAAAAGAGATAAGTAAAGTAGACATAAGAAATTTATCTAAAATAGAGTTCAGAGTAAAGATGGTAAAGATGCTCAATAGCATGAAAAAAGATATAGTAACTATGGGAAAAAAACAGTCTGAAATAAAGAATGACATAACACAAATAAAGAACACATTGGAAGGAATACACAGCAGATTAGGGGAAGGTGAGGATCAAATCAGTGAATTAGAAGACAGAGTTGAAAATATCACTCAATTAGAGAACCAAAAAGAAAAAAAACAATTAAAAATCAGGACAGCTTAAGGAAGCTGGGGGACAACATGAAATGTAACAATATTAGAATAGCAGGTGTGCCAGAAGAGGCAGAAAGGGAGAAAGGAATAGAGAAGGTGTTTGAAGAAATAATGGCAGAAAACTTCCCTAACCTGGTAAAGGAAAAAGTCACACAAGTCCAAGAGGCACAGAGAACCCCCAGCAAGAAGAACCCGAACAGGCCTATGCCCAGACACATCATAATTAAAATGCAAAGAATTAAAGACAAAGAATCTTAAAGGCAGCAAGAGAAAAGAAACTGTTATCTACAAAGAAGTTCCCATAAGGCTGACACCTGATTTCTCATCAGAAATTCTACAGGCCAGAAGGGAATGGCATGAAGTACTCAAGGTAATGGAAAGAAAGGATCTGAAACCAAGATTACTATATCTACCAAGGCTATCATTCAAAATAGTCAAATAAAGAGCTTCCCAGACAAAAGAAGGCTAAAGGAGTACATCATCACCAAGTCAGCATTACAAGAAATGGTAAAGAGACTGCTGTAATGAGAAGAAACAGAAAAACCTAAGTATACAGAATTAAAATGGCTATAAATAAGTATCTATCAATAATAACCCTAACCGTAGGATTAAATGCTCCAATCAAAAGGCATAGGGTAGCTGAATGGATAAAAAAACATGACCCAACTATGTGCTGTCTACAAGAGACCCACCTTAGAACAAAAGACACACAGAGGATGAGAGTGAAGGGATAGAAAAATAATTTCCATGCAAATGGAAAAGAAAAAAAAGCTGGAGTAGCAATACTCATATCTGATGAAATAGACTTTAAAATGAAGGCCATAACAAGAGACAACAAAGATCACTACATAATACTAAAGGGAACGATCCAACAAGAGGATATAACCCTGGTAAACATATATGCACCCAATATAGGAGCACCTAAATATATTAAAATACTTCTAGAGAACTTTAAGGGAGAGATCGACAACAATAGCGTATTTCACAGACCTAGAACAAACTCTCCAAAAATTCATCTGGAATAAAAAAAGACCCCGAATAGCCACAGCAGTCCTGAGAGAGAAGAAGAAAGCTGGAGGGATCACAATACCAGATATCAAGCTATATTACAAAACCACTGTTCTCAAAACTGCCTGATACTGGCATAAAAACAGACATATAGACCAATGGAACAGAACAGAGAACCCAGAAATTGACACACGCCATTATGCTCAATTAATATTTGACAAAGGAGGCAAGAGCATACAATGGAGTCAAGACAGTCTCTTCAATAAATGGTGTTGGGAAAATTAGATAGATACATGCAAAAAAATGAAACTAGACCACCAACTTACACCATACATACAAATAAACTCAAAACGGATAAAGGACTTAAATGTAAGACGGGAAACCATAAAAATCTTAGAAGAATCCACAGGCAGCAAAATAGCAGACATATGTCGTAGCAATATCTTTACCAATACAGCTCCTAGGACAATGGAAACTAAGAAGAAAATAAACAAATATGACAACATCAAAATAAAAAGCTTCTGCACAGCCAAAGAAACCATCAACAAAACAAGAAAGCCCACTGTATGGGAGAACATATTTGCCAATGTTATCTCTGATAAGGGTTTAATCTCCAAAATTTACAGGGAACTCATACAACCTATAAAAGGAAGATAAACAATCCAATCAAAAAATGGGCAAAGGACTTAAATCAGTGGTTCTCAACCTTCCTAATGCCGCGACCCTTTAATACAGTTCCCCATGTTGTGGTGACCCCCAACCATAAAATTATTTTCCTTGCTACTTCATAACTGTAATTTTGCTACTGCTATGAATCATAATGTAAATATCTGACATACAGGATGTATTTTCATTGTTACAAATTGAACATAATAAAAGCATAGTGATTAATCACAAAAACAATATGTAGTTATATATGTGTTTTCCAATGGTCTTAGGCCACCCCGTGAAAGGGTCGTTCGACCCCCAAAGGGGTCTCGACCCACAGGTTGAGAATCACTGACTTAAATAGACACACTTTGAAAGAGGACTTACAGCCCTGACCGGATTGGCTCAGTGGATAGAGCGTCGGCCTGCAGACTGAAGGGTCCCAGGTTCGATTCCGGTCAAGGGCATGTACCTTGGTTGTGGGCACATCCCCAGTAAGGAGTGTGCAGGAAGCAGCTGAATCAATGTTTCTCTCTATCCCTCTTCTCCCTTCCTCTCTGTAAAAAATCAATAATTTTTTTTTTAAAAAAAAGAGGACTTACAGAATGCCAAGAGACATATAAAAACATGCTCGGTACCATCTCACACCTATCAGAATGGCTATCATCAACAAATCAACAAAGGACAAGTGCTGGCAAAGATGTGGAGAAAAAGGAACCCTCTTGCACTGCTGGTGGGAATGCAGACTGGTGCAGCCACTGCAGAAAACAGCATGGAGTTACCTCAAAAAAATTAAAATGAAACTGCCATTTGACCCAATGATCCCACTTCTAGGAATATATTCCAAGAAAACAGGAACACCAATCAGAAAGGATATATGCACCCCTATGTTCATAGCCGCACAATTTACAATAGCTAAGATTTGGAAACATCCTAAGCGCCCATCAGCAGATGAGTGGATTAAAAACCTGTGGTACATCTATATAATGGAATACTACACTGCTGTGAAAAAGAAGGAACTCTTACCATTTGCAACAGCATGAATGGAACTGGAGAGTATTATGCTAAGTGAAATAAGCCAGTCAGAGAAAATAAATAGCACATGATCTCACTCATTTGTGGAATATAATGAACAACATAAACTGATGAACAAAAATAGAGCCAGAAAAAAAATTTTTTAGAAGTAATCCTGTTATTTGCAGATTTCTAATATTTCCTACAACTTTTGTGATATTATACTATGTTAGTATAGTTTTGGTAATATATTTAAAATCTTTTTTTATTGAAATACTAGAGGCCCACTGCATGAAGATTCATGCACTGGGGGGGGGGGGGGGGGGGGCGGCCTTCAGCCCTTGGCTGCGCCCTCTAGCAGTCCTGGAGCCCTTAGATGTTTTGACTGACAGCTTGCAGGGAATGGGCCTAAGCCGTAGTAGTCTGGCCTCCCTCTGTGGGCACCTGCTGGCCCTGCCCCTCCCCCGATCGCTGTCCCCTCCCTCTGCCCACTGGCATTCACCTTGGCTGGCCTGGCGCTGCCTGCTCGCCAGCCCTGCCCCCTGCTGACCAGTCGTTCCTCTGTTTGGTCGATTTGCATATTACGCTTTTATTATATAGGATTAATGTTTATTGCATACAAATGGCTAATTATTTTGTATCTACAATCTGGTAATAGACTTATTTTGTATTTTGAAAAAATAAAATTTCATGAGAGTGAGGATTATGGGCTTGCCATAGAATATGTGTTTAATAAATAGTAGTTGAATGAAAAAAATATATATATAGAAAGTACACAGAGCTATCCAAATGCTGGGCATTAAAAATGCTTATGTGGGCCAAACCAGTTTGGCTCAGTGGATAGAGCATCGGCCTGCGGACTGAAAGGTCCCAGGTTCGATTCCGGTCAAGGGCATGTACCTTGGTTGCGGGCACATCCCCAGTGGGAGGTGTGCAGGAGGCAACTGGTCGATGTTTCTCTCTCATCGATGTTTCTAACTCTCTATCCCTCTCCCTTCCTCTCTGTAAAAAATCAATAAAATATATTTTTAAAAAAATGCTTATGTGGAATGGAAGGGTGAAGAACATTTACCCAACCTCATAAGGATGCTGATTCTTCAGAATGCCTGTGCAGCACCCACTGGTGACAGCACCAGAGGTGGGTGCTGTGTCACAGGAGATCTGGCTCTGCCAGATGTTCTACCCCTGAGGCAGTGCTGGTTTTCTCAGCCCTATCCTCACAGCTGGCCGGGGCAGGAAGGCCCAGGGGTCCTCCGGAAATGAGTAAGTTTGAACCCCGGTGACCAGTGGAGCCCTGTTTTAGCGGCTCCCAAGCAGGACTTGGAGCTTTGATGCCGCAAGCTCTGCCGGCCATGCTAGGAGCAGCTGCCTTGGCCCGTGCTCTGGTGAGGAGGTGGGTCTCTGTGGCCCTTCCTCCTCTGGGAGACCCGTGAGATTAGGACGGCTGCACCCGATTTTCAGAGAGAAGCTCACGAGACATTACCATACACACCATGAACCTTTCAGGGCTCCTGATTAATCTCGGCTGAGAAATGACACCAGGCAAACCCAAGAGAATCAACTAAACACCATCCAATCAAAGGGCTGAACACAAAACAAATCCAGCAACCTGGAGGCTGTTTCCCAAAGTCTGAGTGAGCTCCCGAGGCTCCTCTCGGGAGCACTCTAGCCAAGACCACGAGCCCCCAGGGTTCCACCTGCTGTGGCGGGTGGAGAACTGGGTGTAGAGAACCAGCAGGCTCCGTGATGGACGGCATTTCCTGGACAGCAATCATACCTGAGGTTGACGAGCGTGGCGCTGACATTTCGAATCTTCATGGGGATGGCGGACCCTGTTCCCAGGAAGATGATTTCTGGATACCGGCCTTTTTTCTCTATGGAAAAATACAGATGAAGGGTTCACTTCTTTCCGTCAAATGTGAGCCAGCATTCAGCCCTGACATGAGTAAGTCCCAGGAGGGCCTGGGGTTCCCTGTGGCAAATACCCTGATGGAAGGGCCATCATCAGAGGGGTCACAGGCTGTGGGCAAAGGGCTGTCTGTGAAGCAAATGAATTCCTCAGGCCTTTCTTCCAAAGAATTGCTGCAAGTCTTTCAGTTACAAAGGGGCCTTCCTTGTGCTTGGAATCAGCATGCACCTCCAGGGGCTGGTGTCACCTTGCATCAGCTCCTACCACCAGACCTGCAGCACCCCGCTTCCCAGGACTGTGGGCTCAGGGTCAGCACCAGAAAGGAGAGAGGCACAGCTGGGGCTGAAATCCAGGGCACCTGACGATTCTGTCGCTGGGGCCCCCTCCACCGCCTCGCCAGTCTAACTGGCACCAAGTGCACATCCGAACCAGAAATCCAATCAAACCCAAAGCAAGTCAGTCAGTCTTCCCCAAAACACCAGGAGGCCAGGACAAGAGGTTACTTGCCTGGGACTGAGTAGATTACAAGCCCGCCTTCTACTCCAGCCGTGTCTATTTCTATCATTAGTTAAAAGGACACTGGGGCCCAGCCAGTGTGGCTCAGTGGTTGAGGGTCGACCTACGAACCAGGAGGTCATGTTTAATTTCCCGTCAGGGCACTTGCCCAGACTGTGGGCGAGATACCCAGTGTGTAGCATGTAGGAGGCAGTGGATCAATGATTCTCATCACTGATGTCTCTCTCTCTCTCCCTCTCACTTCCTCTCTGAAATTAATAAAAATACATTTTAAAATAAAGAAAGAAAAGGACACTCCTCAAGGGGCTAGGAAAGCTGAGGAGGCGACGGGCGTGGCCGGAATCTTCGGTGGCTCCTCATTAGCAAAGACAGGACTCGGTCCCCATTCAACCGCGTCCTGGCTCACAGTTCTCCCCGCGCCTCCCAGGAGCTCCCAGAACTGCTGCTCTCGGCATGAGCCCTGGAGAGAGCCCGTGTGCCACCAAGCCTTCCCTTCGCTGTTCCAGAAGGGCAGGCACTGATGTTTCCCAACAGGAAAGAGGGAAGCAGGGGAGGGCACACATTAACCCAGTGGGTGCTGGGCTGGGAGAGGGGCTGCCCGGGTCCCGCCCTCACCGGCTGGGGCTGGGCTGTTCTGTGCGGTCTCCTTATACTCCTGCACACTCTCTTGGAAATTGGGGAGCTCCAGGGCCTCGGCTATGAATTCATCAGGATTGCAAGTTAGAAGAGCGTCCCTGCAAAGAGAAAAGTATTTCAGGCAACTAAAGTTGTTTCAAATCAAGATTGAAGACCAAGTACCTCAGAGTCTGGGCGGTTTTGTTCCGTTGGTGGGAGTCTCAGAGTGAGCTCTGAATAGCTCCAGCTCCTCAGAACACCTCCCAGCTCAGAGCCGGACAACCCTGGCACCACTGACATCTATCTGCTCACTGAATGCTGCCAGCATCTAGACTCCCCTGGAGGCCGGGGAAAGGAGGGAGGCAGGGGAAATTACCCCAAGCAGTGCCTCTCAAACTTATGTGCACACAACTCATCTCCTTGAACCCCGTCAAACTGCAGGGCCTGATTCAGTGGCTCCGGTGGAGCCCGAGACTCATCCCCTGCAGCCTCCGAGTAGTGCTCTGCTGCTGCCTGGCCACGCTGAGCGCAAGCCTCGGAGCAGTGGCTCGTCCGTCATCTGAGCACTGAGATCACCTAAGTGACCTTCGGTCAGCAGTTCAGGAATTCCATTTCCCACAGGTACCAGGTGGGCATGGGTACGGCTACATTTGTTAATCGCAGCTTTGTGAATGCCTCTGCCACTGCAGACAAGCCTCCACCCTGCCTGTCTCTCAGCAGCACACGGCCCCCAACACCCTGGAGCACACACTGCAGAGCGGACAGGCAACGCCAGTGACTCCAGATTCAGGCCTTGAAAACTAAGGATGGGGGGCTGCAGAGCCTTTCGGGACGGCAAGGTGTTCACCAAGTGCTGTCAGGAGCAGCGGTCGCCAACCTTTCGGACTTCACAGACCACTAGTGGTCTGCGGACCACCGGTTAGCGACTGCTGGTCACCAATGTCCCTTGGGCTAAGAACTACCCTAAGGGAACACTTCCAGTCAGAGATCGATACATGAGGCATTTACTGTTTCATTAAAAGAGCCAAAACTTGCGAATGCCTCAATTTAACAAACACCCCTCTATGGACCTCTTGGGAGACTATATAATGACACAGGGAAGACTATATTACACAGTGTCAGGTACTATATATATACAATACATCCCATATACTCCAAGTTAAAAGAAAAAAACTTTGTCAACCACCCTCTCATCTAGTGCTGAAGGGACTTTGGGGGATTGACTATCTTCACGATACAGTTCATATTTCTACACTGACAACAATGAACATGCATCACTGTTCCCAGCAGAGAAAACAACTGCAGAAAGGGATAGTCATGGACGCCACCTTCCAGCTCAACACGAGGTCAGCTGGTTTCAGCAACGCGCTGATCCTGGGGCACAGCCGCACGCCCGCCTGCGGGCTGTCTGTCGCTCTGGCTCGTGGGACAGTGGCAGATGGGTAGTTCCAACAGACACCACGTGGGCAAAGCCTAAAATATTCACTACCTGGCCCTTCCCAAAAACCACCTCCGGCCCAGACCGTCCACAGGCTGAGTCACAGACCTCTGCCACCCCCTCCGGGGCCGGAGCTGGTACTTGAGGAGGCATTCGGCGCGGACTGTGGGCACAGAGAAGGCGGCGCCTTCCTCCTGAAAGAGAGAGAGCACACTCCCTGGAGAGAGAGCAGGGGGAGCGCCCAGGCCACAGGGGCCGTCCTGTGACACTACCTTACAGTGGAGGCTGGCGAGCGGGGGGAAGATGTCAGGGTGGATGAGGTTGAGCTGTGTCTGGATCTTGTGGCTCCGGAGGTTGTGAACGGACGTACACTTCTCATTCAGGATCAGGTGCTGGGTGTCAGGCCCAAACCTAAGAAGGAACAGACTGCACATGCACAGCGTCCTGTAGGGCCTCGTCCTGAGGGGCAGCACTGGGGACAGAGCACCAACATAGACGGAGGTGTTCAAAGAGAATAAGTACTTGTCCAGAAAGACTGTTACTAACTGGCCAGAGTCCTACTACTTCTGTCTCAAAGTCCAGTTTCTCCCCAAACTCAAACCAGAAAAAATAAAACACCAGAAAAAAATTAAAGTTACAATGTTGGGAGCCTACAGCTACAGCCAGGAAACAGAGTGCAGTGCGGACTGGAGAAAAGCCTGAGAGGAAAGAAGTACCACATGTCAGACACAAGACCTAAAGGAACAGGCCGAGGAGGGCCGAGGAGTGAGAGGCGCCAGGCCAATAAGGGAAGAGATGCAGGAGTTGCCGGGAGAACCAGGACAGGCAGGTTGACCCACCACCCAGCGTCACCACGTGCTGCAAATTCAACGCAAATAATTCCCCACTCGATGCTGGCCCAGCCAATGCGGCCAACAGGAAAGCGTGCCCTCCTTCTAGCACTACATTCTGGTAGACCATCTGCCTCACAGGGCTGTTGGGAGGATTAAAGAAAATAAAACAAAATGTAGACTATTTAACACACTGCCTGACAGGGGTGTTTAATAAACTGAAGCTCTCATTTTAAACCCGCAAGTCTCTTCTTAGGCTACACACATGGCATTGTCAACAAAAAGGCAGCGTTTGTTCAGACTCTGAGTGTGTAGAGGGTGTGAGCTGCTGCTAAACGGGCCTCACGCAAGCAGGACATGTGCGCACACGGTGCCCCCTAGCGGTGACACTTTAAGAGGGATGCAGGCGCTGGCTCAGAATGCAGGGACAGCAGGAGTCCCAGGGAAGTCTAGGCAGGCGTGGAGTAAGGGTGGGAGCGCTTAAAGGAGAGGGGAACGTCACGCGTGCTGCTGGGCCAGGCTCCGTACCTCTCCATCCACTGCTGGTACCTGCCATCCGCAAGCACACTCTCCGGGGCCAGGTGAGCCACCAGGGCCACGGGGGCATCGGCACTTCCTTGGAACCTGGATGGGAGGAAGGTGGGCTTTGCTTTATAAAATGACACAACCTCAGAGCACGCACAAAGCAGACTGGGCGGTGAGGGAGGGGCACCACTCGGCTCTGGGGGACCACAGTGAGCCCTCAGCCTCGCGTCCAGGCCGGGCTGTCCCCAGCTGCTCCCAGAGGTGCCAGAGCAGGGCGGAGCCCCAGACTGCCCGGGTCCCTCTATGC
>NW_005874239.1:0-16909 GCF_000147115.1 Myotis lucifugus | reverse complement strand
CGATCAATGAATCTCTCTCCTCATTGATGCTTCTGTCTCTCTTCCTCTCCCTTCATCGTTCTCTGAAATCAATAAAAACACCTAGTATACATATGAGAGGCGGCTGAGCCGGCGTTCCTGGCGCCTGAGCTCCCGTGGGCCTGAAGCGTCAGGCGAGCTCAGGAACGGCGTGTGAAAGTGAAGGGCCGTCGGAGCGCACGGGGTGTGTGGCTGAGGCTGCTGAGGCAGGAAGGCAGCTCGTCCATGAGGGGAAGACCCTCTCCTGTGCCCTCTGCCTGAGCTGTCCCTGGACGCAGTCCTCGATGAATGAGTGACAACCTTCCAGATGGGCCTCGAGGGCCCATTTGTGGGTGAAGGTCACTGAGGTGGTTTTCGTGGTGGGTTTCCGGAGCCTGCAGGCCTTTGGCATCGTGGTGTCCGTGACAGGGGGTCTCAGGGTGGATGGGACCCTCACTAGGCAGGGGCCCTGGGGTTCACTCCCTTGAAAACCTGGAAACCAGGGGTGGAAGGTCCTGGTTGCTCCGCACGGAGGCTCTCTTTCGGGCTGGGACGGGGCGGCATTAGCGTGTCCGGGGCCCCGCGGCTCAGCCCTGGCTCAAAATAGCACAGGAATGCGATGCTTGTAAGTGGTTTTGGATAATGACAATATCGATTTTTTTTTTTAAATTTCAGATTTTTGTCTAAAAGGCCGCAAAGTACTTTTTCAGTTTAACCACAGCCAAGCAGGCTCCCAGGTCAAACAGCGGACCCAGTGAGTGAGCCCTCTGCCGCTCTCGGCTCAGACTGGGGGACATTTTACTAAATTTCATTTTACAGTGGCTCTGGTCCATTAAAATTAAGGGATTGCAAGTGCATGTAAATGATTTAAATGCATGTACTAAGATAATATCTTGAAAGGTTAATGCTGTGTTTTACTTCCCCACTGCTTCCCCAGGACCTTGCTTCCACATTAATTCGAGAAGTAAGACTGTTTTTCTGGCCACAAAAGGTCAAGAAGCAGCTTGTCCATCGTTTTTTTTTTTCAGTTACACAAGTCACACTCAGGAAGAAGGGCCCGAGGGAAACACCCAGGCGCTGGGAACTAATGATAGATTTGGAAAGAAATGGAGGGACCCTGGCTGGACCCAGGCCCTCCCCTCCCTGTAGCTCAGAAGGAGGGTGTCAGGAGCAGGAGTGAGGAACGTACAGGAGGCAGTGGGGTGGGGCAGGAGACTGCTGGGACCACATGCCGCGATGCTGGCAAGCCGTCAGGGAAGCCCACTGGGTGGGACATTTGTCCCTTCATTGGAGGAGGCTTGGATGACTCCATGGGTCTCAGCACAGGCGATGCTCCTGCAGCAAAGGTGGGCACCTCAGTCTGCCAACAGGAAGGGGATGTGGAGGGGAAGGTGCCCCGACACTGCGGGAGCCTGGCCAGCGGGAGTTACTCAGCTCCTGAGAGCAGGCCGCCTCGTTAGAGTGCCGTGAGACAGGTGAGTGCGGGCATCGCTAAGCAGCAAAGACTCAGAGTCCACCTGCGGTACCTCCCACTGCCCAGGCAGTGCTTATTCTTTCCAAAAATAATGGTAATTGAACGTATTGGGGTGACATTGGTTAATAGGATTATATGGGTTTCAAGTGTGTAATGACATCATCTGTATATTGCATTGTATGCCCACCCCCTCCCCCAAGTCAATTCTTCTTCCATCACCACATAGTTGACCCCCTCGACCCTTTACTACCCCAACCCCTTCCCTCCGGTAACCACCACACTGCTTCTGTGTCTATGAGTTTTTGTTTGTTTGTTTGTTCATTTGTGGCTTTCAGTTTAATATTCCCCATGTGAGTGAGATCATTTGGTTCTTAGCTTTTCTGTCTGACTTATTTCGCTTAGCATAATATTCTCCAGGTCCATCCACGTTGTCACAAATGGCAGTATTTCACTTTTCTTTATGGCTGAGTAGTATTGCATAGTATGTATGTACCACATCTTCTTTATCTAACGATCTATTGAGGGACATTTGGTTGTTTCCATGTCTTAACCATTGTGAATAATGCTGCAATGAACATATGTCTTTGTCAATAAATGTTCTCAAATTTTTGGGGTAGGTCCCGGAAAGGGTAAACTAGAGAACACAAGGCATGAGTCTTACAAAATCTAACAAATGTCAAAGGGAAACTCATTCGCAAGCCTAAGCTTTGCACAAACATGTCCCCTTGAGTGAATATCTCACAGGAACTTGTGAGACCATAACCCTTGCGCAGCCCCCAGGGGGAAGGGCGTCTGGCATCAGCGGAAGGACAAAGGGCAAAAGGCCCTAAAACTACAACGGGCAGCACGGTCCAGGTGCGTGCCAGCAGAAGCCACCGGCAGCTCTCCCACGCACATACAAAGCCTGCTCCTTTCCCATTCGCCACTGACTGCTCCCTCGGAACCAGTCCACCTGCACCCAGGTGCCTGAATACGCATCACTTTTTTACACTGAGCCTTGAGTCAGTTTTGTGCGACCGGCCCAACTCCAACCCTTCCAGTCCCCAGAAGAGGAACCTCCGTCCACTTCCCTTGGCATCTCCTCCGTGGTCAGACTCACAGCAGGCGACCACCTAACCACTAGCACAGTTGTCAGTGACACCTCTGGGGGCAGATTTGAGTTTTTAAGAGTGACAGGTGCCCCCCTACACTTTTCTTGACTCAAAGGGATGCTCACGGTGGAGTAAAAGTTTCAGGAGGTTGGATGGGAAAACTTGATAGAATCATAAACAGAATGAACTCTTGATACATGGAACGATATGGATGAATCAAAATAATTACACTGAGTGAGAGGAGTTAGACAAAAAAGAGTATGTACCGGATGATACGATTTATGCAAACTTTAGAGAATGCAACTGCACTGTCGTAATGGATTGCAGATCAGTAGTTGCTCAGGGACCCCAGCGACACGAAGGGATGGGGGGGAGGGCGGGGAGCAAAGGGCTGAGGAACTTTTGGGGGTGATGGGTGTGCCCAGTCTCCTGACCTTGACTGTTTCACGGTTGTACACATCTGCCAAGCATCACAATGCACACTTAAAATATCTGTAGCTGCCCAGCCAGTGTGGCTCAGGTGTTTGGGCATGTCCCATGCACCAGGAGGTAGCCAGTTCCATTCCCGGTCAGGACACATGCCCGAACCCCAGTGGGGGGACATGCAAGAGGCAGCCAATCAATGTTTCTCCCTCATCAGTGTTTCTATCTCTCCCTCTCCCTTCCTTTCTCTGAAATAAATAAAAATATACTTAAAAGTACGTGTAGTTTACTGTATGTAAATTACTCTCTATTAAAGCTATGGGAAAAGAAACCAATGAACAATACGCATGGTGTGGAGCTGCCTTCCTTGGCCCAGAGCAGACAGCTGCCTTTCCACCGCGCCCGCCGCCTGGAGCAGAGTCCTCACCTTCCTTGAGTAGCCGCAGCTCTGGGCCCGGAGGTCCGGTGACCAACGCAGGACACACGGCTGGCGCTGCCGCCTCTCCTGTGCCACCCGACAAGCCGCGGCGCGGAGCCCCTCCTGGGGTGTCTTAGTGAAGCTACAGCCGTGCTTTCCTGGCCGCGAGCTGTCCTCCGTCCACAGCACCGGGCATGGCCGAGGGCCAGCCGCCTCCGACAGCCATGCCCTGGGAAACACACAGAACCGCCCGGGCCGGCACTGGACTTGGCCTGGGGCTCAGCTGGGAGCCCTGTGCTGGCCATCACGCTCTGCTCCTGGGACTGCTCTCTGAGCCGGAGGAAGCATCGCCACTGGGCCTGGGAGAGAGAACAGCTCCCTAACCCCCTCAGGTGTTCGCAGGCTGCTCCCTGCCAGATCCGGAACTTTCCTTACAGCCTCGGGGTTGCGGCGCCACTCAGCTCAACTGGCCTGGGCTTCACAGCCCCTGAACGGGGACAGCCTGTGGCCCCTCCGGGATGAGGACACAGGCTGGTCAGAGACACTGGACAGGGCTTGGCTGACCACTCCTGACCAGCCTCCCCCTCCCTCGGGCGCTGGCCTACCTGGACGCGCCATCACCTCACCTCTCCGCAGCCCTCAGGGACGGGATGCGCTGTCTGTATCAGCACACCCTGTTCCAGCGCTCCAGTGCCTCCGCACTTCCCACGATGGCACATTCTCTCCTCCCCGTGTAAGTTATGAAACCGGGCTCTTAGAATACCTCTCCAGCCCTAGACGGTTTGGCTCAGTGGATAGAGCGTCAGCCTGTGGACTCAAGGGTCCCGGGTTTGATTCCGGTCAAGGGCATGTACCTTGGTTTCGGGCACATCCCCAGTAGGGGGTATGCAGGAGGCAGCTGATCGATGTTTCTCTCTCATCGATGTTTCTAACTCTCTATCCCTCTCCCTTCCTCTCTGTAAAAAATCAATAAAATATAGTTAAAAAAAAAAAGAATACCTCTCCAGCGACACCTCGAGCCACAGCCACTGGTTCCACCTCTGTCATCTCTAAGGGGTTCATTACTGAGCTCCTGCTGTGTCGTCACACTGTCAGCCTCTTCCTAACAGGGAGCTGAGAAGGCACAGTCTGTGCCCAAGTCTTTTATGGAAACAGGACTTAAATAATTAAAATGGACCCCGTAGTCTTTTCCTTCCAGAGGAGAGAAGTGAGTTGTTTTTCTACTCATCTTCACAAACCTGCCAAAAAAACCAGAGACCATCAGCACCTGAGACGCCGTGGGTGGAAGCTCATGTGCCTTCTCCGCCCGCCCGAGAGCCAGCCTGTCTCCTCCCCTGTCCCCTCACTCCCTTCGCCTGGGCAGCTCCCACCTCTCCCTGCCTGTGTCCTCCTGTCCTGCTCACGGCCTCACGGCCTGGGGTCACACAGGGCACAGGCAGTGCACTATCTGGGGGTCTTCACACATTTGTAACATATTAGAGGCCTGATGCACGAAGGTTCGTGCAAGAATAGGCCTTCCTTCCCCTGGCTGTCGGCACTGACTTCCCTCCGGTACCCGGGACCCGGGCCTTTGCTCCGGCCTCTGCCTCCTGCCTTTGCTCCTGCCGGAGCTGCCTTCCACCTTTGCTCTGGCCCTGCCACCCTCCTGTAGCTCCCTCCACCCCCCGCACCCCCCCTCTTGGCAGGCATCCCGCCCCACCCCGGCTGTGTGCACTGCCCAGAGGCCCAGAGGGGCCATGGCAACAACACAAGCATCCCAGCTGGGCTGCCGCCATCTTTGTTGTGTCAATTTGCATATTCCCTCTTTATTGGCTCTGGGTGCCGCCATCTTTGTCATGGAGTGATGGTCAATTTGCATATTCTGTCTTTATCAGATAGGATAGTGAAGTGTCCCCTCACTGTGGTTCATTTTTTTCTCCTGATCCTTTCTTCTGAGAAGAGAGCAAAGCAAACCATGGAGAAGCCAGTGGATCACTGACTGCCCGGCAGCCACAGAGAGCCCCCCAGAAGCCATGGAGAGCCACCAGCAGCCATGGAGAGCCCCAAGGCAGCCATGGAGAGCCCCCCCGCAGCCTCGGGGTGTGTCTGGTCTCTGCCTCAGCAGTGTGCTGCTCAAGGTTGTGGTGTCCCCTGAGAGGGGCGACAGGCAATCATGGGGTTTCAGTGGCAGGTGGCTATCAAGGCATCTTTGCTGCAGCAGCAGGTGAGAGGGGAGGAGGAGGAGCAGACAGGGGGAATGGGAGGCCATTTAGCTTGGATGGGCTTTCTCTGTTGCTGAGATTATAGTCTCAATAATACTTGAGTTTGTGGCAACTGCTACAGAGCCCTGGGCTGGCTGAACCCATTGCTGACAGCTCTCTGTCACGTGGCTCAGCGGTACCCGCCGCCCCCTGCCTTGTGCAAGGCCGCTGAGTCCAAGGAGATATTAGAGCGACACAGGGCCATGCTGGGAGCTGAGCTTTGGTGGATGGGCGGCTGATGGTGTTTTCGCACTCGCTCATCCCTCCATTTATGCCAGGCGCTGTGCCAGGCAGCCGGGACGGAGGGGGCAGTGTTTCCCCAGCACACAACCCAGCACCCTGGCAGTCAGCATCGCTCACATTTTGTTAAAGATTTTCAGTATCACCCCCAGATATGAAGATAGAGACGACACGGCTCCTGCTGTCAAGAACCTACGGTTTCATGAAGGGACAGACCCCTAAGCAAATGCCAACAATAGATAAGGAGTGATTTTCTTCTGATCACTTATTTCTCAGTTTGGTCTGTTCCGGGCATCTTTCCTTTCCACTGTAAAACCCAAATCCGTCCAGAAGCAGCGTGAGTGAAAGTGAACCGTGTTAACGAGGAGGCCCTGCTGCCGCTCTCAGAGCCCCCCCCACCCCCACCCCCCCAGGCAGTCTCTCGCTCTAATAACTCCTTGGACACGATTGCTCTTCCAAGGCTTGGAGCTCATGCAGCGTAACTAATAGACCAACACACAAGCCAGCGAACAGCAGCCACGCTCCCCTTGCCCCATCCCTTCCTGGGTGGGTGTTCCTGCCGCTCTACAGAAAGTGTCTGCAGCGGACCTGCTACTGTCAGGCTCCACACATCACTGTTTAACAGATGCCGCTTCACAGGAAGCTGCACATCATTTTGTGTGGCTACCTGGAGAGAGAGAGAGAGAGAGAGAGAGAGTTAGTTGGGAAATCAGGTCCCAGAGAAATTCACTAATCTGCCCAGATTTGCCGACTCTCTGCCTCTTCAATTAATCACTTAGCAATTCATCCATTGCCTACATTTGTGTTCTTATTGTAAAACTAGGGGCCCAGTGTGTGAAATCTCATGAGACCCAGACCCGGTGCACTGTGGGGCCCAGCTGTCAAGTCCCACCAGTGCCGTGGGACCCATCAATGCACCTCCTGGTGACCGGTCTTTGGCCGTTATGACCACTGGGAGCAATACCTCCCACTTCCTGTGCCAGGGATGAGGGTGGTCTCTTTGTTACTCTGTCTCTTAGGAGCTGTAATACTTGGTTAAATCAATTTTCACTGATTACATTATTGTGATCATGTAATATGATTCACATAATGTGTTGTGACTATAGTTCTACTAGAGGCCCGATGCACGAAATTCGTGCAAGAGTAGGCCTTCCTTCCCCTGGCTGCCAGCACCAGCTTCCCTCTGGAACCCGGGACCCGAGCTTCCCTCACATCCCTGGCTTTGTCAGGAAGGTCATTCGGAAGGACATCCAGTCTAATTAGCATAGTAAGCTTTTATTATTATAGATTTTTGTGTAACTTTCTGACTCCCCTTGAACTATTGTTTATTTTTTATTTGCTTAGTTTTCTATATACCTTATTCTAGACACATTATTTTTAAGTTTCCCAGTGTTTCCTTAATGGAGTTTTACACACAAACATATCAAAAAACCAATCAGTACCCTGGCCGGCTTGGCTCAGTGGATAGAGCGTTGGTCTATGGACTGAAGGTCCTGTGTTCAATTCCGGACAAAGGCACATGCCTCGGTTGCAGGCTCTTGGCCCTGATTACGGCCGTGCGGGAGGCAACGAATCGATGCCTTTCTCTCACATTGGTGTTTCTCTCTGTCTCTCCCTCTCCCTTCCACTCTCTCTAAAAAGCAATGGAAAAAATATCCTCGGGTGATGATTGAAATACAAACAAACCAACGCCCACCGCCCCCCCCCCAAAAAAAAACCCGACAAAAGTCACACACACACACCAAAAAACACAAACACAAAAAACCAAGAAACCAAAACCACCTCTCACCTGCCTTTCTTTGCTTGTTTCCTTCTGGCATTTCCCAGTCATTCTCTCCCCATCCAGGCCTATGGCTTTCCTGGCCGACCATAAAGCTGGGGCTGGCGTTTCGACTTCTCTGTGAAGTCTCCGCTTGTCCTCCTGGATCCCAGGTCTTCCTCGCTCTTTGCTTATCCTCTCATTTTGGTGGAGAACATTCTCTAGGGACTCCTGGGAAAACTCCAAACTAGAGGTTCACAGACCGTGGATGTCTAGAAAGGCACTTACTCGACCATTTCTCTCGGGGAGTCGCTGGCCAGGGGGTATGGAATGCACAACTGATATTCCTTTTCACACAGAATTTGATGAGTTTCCCCTTCGTCCCCAGGTTCTGGTGTTGCCTCAGGGGCCCAGAGTTAATCTACCGGATCCCAGTCCATGACCGACTTTTCTCTCTGGAAACTCCTGGGTCTTCTCTGTGTTGTGAGATTTCCCCGTTACCATTGGTTGTTGCTGTTCACTATGCTGGGTGCTTCAGTCTCCATCCCAAGTTCAGTTTGTGAAATAGCCTCGATTTCCGCGTCCTACTGTTTCCTCTCACCTGCCTTCTTTCTCCCCTTGGCAGCTTCAGTAATTAGATATTTACTTTTAAGACCTTTTGTTGTATATTTTTTGTTATAATATATATATATTTTTATTTTCCAAGAGCTTCTACTCACTGTGTTCCTTTTTAAAAAACTAGAAACCTGTGGTCTCTTGATTCAATATTTGCTAGCTCCCTAAGGATATAGAAAGATACAGTCTACACACATATATGCTTATTCGAATGTGTATGACTTACATGGTCCCTGTAGGTGACATATGCCTGGTGAATAGAGTACATGCCAAGTTATTCTCTTAACAAATGTTTAGAGATACTATCACACACTTCCGACGAGGAGAGGCAGGAGCCCCGGAGCTAACAG
The DNA here is from genome assembly GCF_000147115.1 of Myotis lucifugus. Lineage (NCBI taxonomy): Eukaryota > Metazoa > Chordata > Mammalia > Chiroptera > Vespertilionidae > Myotis > Myotis lucifugus. The sequence goes on along the minus strand of NW_005874239.1, from coordinate 8,302 downwards.
AACTGCTAGCTTACACAGGGAGGCTCTGCTGCCCGTCAAAGACGCTTGGTTGTTCAGCTACCTCGTGGCTCCCACGGGCCATCATAAACGTGGGGACACCAGGACCCGCGCCACCTCTCCCTGAGGAGGAGGTGTGGAGGCACGGACAGGGCAGGGGCCCAGGGTACAGCTTGAGGGTGCAAGTAGGCGAGGCCCTCAATGCATCGGCATAGACAAGCACTGCTAGGGACAGGCTTCAGCTTCAGCAATGCATCAGCATAGATGAGCACTGCTAGGGACGGGCTTTGACCTAAGAACCAGGAGGTCAAGGTTTGATTCTTGGTCAGGGCACCTGCCTAGGTTTCAGGCTCGATCCCCAGTAGGGGGCGTGCAGGAGGCAGCCGATCGATGTTTCTCTCTCATTGATGTTTCTATCTCTCTCTCCCTCTCTCCTTCTCTCTCTGAAATCAATAAAAACATTTAAAAATAAATAAATGAAAGTATCCTTTAACGACCATCATTCAATGCCCCTGCTGATACTCGGGTTTCTCAGCTCGCTTTTTGGACATGGAAATCCTGGCTCTCAGGTAACTCCTTACCCGAGCAAAGGCAGCACCTCACGCTTCATTCCTTTCTGACTACAAACGTCTGAGGTGACAGTTATTTATTTATTTAGTATTTATTTAGTTATTTTGGTTAATCCTCACCAGAGGACACTTTTCCATTGATTTTTAGGGAGAGCGGAAGAGACGGGGAAGGAAAGACAGAGAGAAACATCGATGTGAGAGAAACACATCGATTGGTTGCCTCCTGCACAAGCCCTGATCAGGGCCCGGGCCGGGGAGGAGCCTGCAACCAAGGTACGTGCCCTTGACCTGAATCAAACCCGGGACCCTTCGGTCTGCAGGCCAACGCTCTATCCACTGAGCCAAGCCGGTCAGAGCTTGAGATGACATTTACATTTTTAGGTGAAATTGCTACTTCTAATGGATAATCTCCTTGGCCCATTTTGCACATCCTAAAGACTTTTTCTTCTTTTCAGACAGTTTTTAAACTTCCGAGCCCCCAACTTTCTCGACAAAGCCAGTGCTCCTGACTGGTAATGCCAGCGCGGGCTCGTGGCCTCAGCGAGGAGGGTTTGGGCAGCGGGAGCTTCAGTGTCCGCATGTGTGTGCATGTGCATGTGCCAGGCACGGGGCATGGAGGGGGGCCCCACTCCTGCCTTCATCCCTTGTGTGGTACCCCGCAGTGGGAGCTTGCTTCTCATGGATGGCCCTGCCCTGTTCCTGTCTCCTTCAGGGAGTCCCCGAGGAACCCGAGTGTGGGGCAGCCTTGCCCTGGAGCTGTGTGCCCAGGCTGCTTCCCTCGGGCCTGGTGAGAACCAGAGGGAGGTGTGGAGGCCAGGCCCGAGGTGGCAGCACAGAACGGGAACTGAATACCCGCCCCCCTCCCTTGCCACAGCTGGTTACAGAAAACCTTCCTAGGCCATTGTTCTGGGAATAGAACACTATTGGGAAGGCCCTGCTCCCACTGCTTTTAGTGGCATTTTCAGAATAGGCAGGAAGTGACCGAGTGGCAGAGGCCGCCAGCTGCCAATCCTCGATTCCAGGGAGAACCGGCAGGGAGTCGGGGGGCGCTCCTCAGTGGGGGAGGCTGTCCCGAGCACGCCCTGTTCCCACCTCCCCCTCTGTTCCTTCAGCTGCAAGACTGTGAGACTGATGTCTCCATGGCTGGCTCCTCTTCCCAGGCCGCAGGTGAAGTTTGAGTTTCTCAGTGAGTTCCAGACCCCTGGATTCAGAGTTGCCCTATGTGTGACGCCATCCTTTGTTTTGTTTATTTTACAGGTCATTTCATCTGTCCCTCCCCAGAACGGAAGCTGAATCCATTTGGGTCGCTGAATCCCGAGGGGCCGCACACACATGGTCTAGGCACAGAGCGGATCCTCAAAAATACCTGCTGAGTCACGTTCGAGCGGGTAGACCATGTTTTACCACGAAGAAAGCAAAGCACAGACGTGGCTCATGGACTGATTCCCGGTAACTTACTACTCCCCACAGACAGACGCCATGGAGCGCGTGCCCAGCGAACCGAAGGGCAAGGAGCTGCTTTCGTCGGCAGCTGATGGTGGAGCCTCAGGCACGGAGAACACGTTTTCAGAGCCATTTATCAATGGCCGCCCCGGCTGAGGACACGCAATGAGCAGAGGATGCCATGGTTCTGTGTCCCAGCCGCCGGACACACATCCAGCCCCATTGCGTCTGGGCCTCCCCCGAGAGGCCTGTGGCCCCAGGACGCCTGCCATGGCTGCAGTTCTCTCAGCAGAGCCCACCGTCAGCTTCTTATGCTTCTTATGCTCCCGTCAATCAAACCCCCTACCAGACGGCTCATTCCCAAGCTGTGGCCCCAGGACGCCTGCCGTGGCCGCAGCTCTCTCAGCAGAGCCCGCCGTCAGCTTCTTATGCTTCTTATGCTCCCGTCAATCAAACCCCCTACCAGACGGCTCATTCCCAAGCATAGTGCTGTCTGCACTGGAGCTCAACACTGGCCCAGCGAGCAGCGCTTCCCACAACCTCACATGCAACACTGGCCCCGTGTGCAGTGCTTCCCACAACCTCACATGCAACACTGGCCCCGTGTGCAGTGCTTCCCACAACCTCACATGCAACACTGGCCCCGTATGCAGTGCTTCCCACAACCTCACATGCAACCGGAATCATAGGGCTCATGAGGACGCACTGTAATGCCGCTCCCAGGCACCAACAGCGGACAGTCCAGGAACTACCAGCAGAAGCTGCATAAGAGTCAAGTCCCTACTGGGGGACGGGCCAGGACACTGACAGCAGCCACCTCCGCAGAGACAGCAACCCACTTGCCAGCACTCCCCACCTCCTCCCACTGTCTGAAGGACACACTGGTTTTGGGTTCCTGGCTGGGCTCCTGTGGCCCCCTTGAGCCTTGGGAATTCCCAGGGAAGTTTGTAAATTCTGTCTCTTCTGGGAGCAGCCAGCCAACCCTCGGGACAGGCCAGTGGTGCTGGTGGGAAGCGCTCGCTGCTGCTGTTGGTTTGATTGAAGAACTGGGTGGACAGGAAAGTGTTGACAGGGGCAGAAATCGAATGCTGGGGAACCAGCTAGAACTGCAGGAATGTTAATCCTGCTCTGTTAACGGTGATGGCTTTGTTCTGATTAAAGAAGCCACAGTCTGACCTGGCCGGCAGCCGCACTCAGGACCTGGGAGCTCACCAGGAGATGCTGCCCGCCCTCCCGCTTTGGAGCTGCCTGTTAGCATGGAGAGATGCACAGCTTTGCTGCAGGAACCAGAGCCAGAAACCAGAATGCCAGCCCCTTTCAAGACCACAGCCTGCAGATCTCTAAGCCCTTCTCAAGACCACAGCCCTTTGCATCCCTGTGAACTGCCCATGTGCCCTTTGGCCTACCTCCCCATGTGATCCACCCACTACCCGGCTGGCTGATGGGCGGGCAGAGCAGGGTTCTGTGGACTGAAGCACTGCACTGTGCCCATCGGCGGTGAGGACCCCCGGGGTTTACTTTCCTGGGTGGATGTCCCCACCGGTTACCACTAGATGATGCATGGGTTATGCAAATAGCAGAAATCCCTTCCTGAGAGGAATCAGCCCCGAACAAAAGACAGAGAAATTCAGCGGAGAGAGATAAACATGGGATTCCTACCTGTGGGAGCTGGTTTCTAGCTCCTTCCTGTTTCCTTACAGAATAAACTTTAATAGCTACTTAATCCAAGTTCAAGAAGAGCTGAGTAGTAGCCAAAGGCTGTCAGAATTTGCTCCCTCAGAAAACAGGGCTTGGCACCTGGAAAAAGACATTGAGGAACAAATTCCGCCAAACCAAACACCTGCTTCCTGTGATTGTAACATGGGTGTTCTGAAACCAACTGAATCCATGAAGAGCTCTTTTAACCTCATTTTCCTCTATCGGTCTGTAATAAAAACGGCCATCAATACCAGCCACCAGTTCCTAGCCACCATCTGAGCAACAAGTACCTATTTTAAAGTGTGTTTGTATTGATTTCAGAAAGAGGAGGTGAGAGGGACAGAGAAATAGAAACATGATGTGAGAAACATCCACTGGCTGCCTCCTGCTCGCCTCCTACTGAGGAATGAGCCCACAACTGGGCATGTGCCCTGACCGAGAATTGAACCAGCGACCTCCTGGTGCATGGGCCGATGCTCGACCACTGAGCCGCACGGGCTGGGCCTGAGCAATGACTATTCTGGTTTTCTAAACCTCAGGGTGGTTCAGTGAACAGGACCGGAAAGTTCTTGGAAAGCCCATGCGTGATCAGGACTTGCAACACCCTGATTGCTCCTAATCTGATTCTTCCTGAAAAAAATAAAAAAATAAAAAATAAACCTCACGGGCAGCTCTGGGGCCCCAGGAGAGAGAAGAGCAGGGGGGACGTTGGCCAACGTGGACACGGGGCCAGTCCACTCTGCTGTTGACTCTGTTACGTCCGTCCCCGAGGCTAAGGGCAGGCGATACGCCGTGTTCGCAAGGGTAAGGGGGGTGGTCTCAGATATGCAGGGTGCTGGCTGGGTCGGGGGTTGTGCGGGGCTCATGGCCCGCGTCTGCCTTCACCGTCACGCAGGTCCCGCTTGTGGGGAGGAGGGAGAGGCAGGACAGGTACTGAGGTTCGGCCACTGTGTCCTTGTGCACCATGAGCAGTCCTCCTCCCTGTTCCCCCCTTAGGTCAATATAATCATCAACTGGGGGCTGTAAACCCAGTTCTCACTTTTATTTCAGGCTCAGTCCAGGTTTGGGGATTTAAAAAAATTGGAATTGACTCAATAGCACACATGGAGGCCAAACGTCCACACAGTGGTCCAGTTACACGATGTTGGCCTCACGGATGAAACTGCTGGCCTCGCGCCTCTTCCTGCGGAGGTTCTGAGTGGTGGCCCCTGCCCTGGGGCTGTGTTCTTGGGAGCTGGGGGGGCCAGGAGGCGCAGAGGGGGCGTGGCCTTGGGGGGGCCCAGGAGGCGCAGAGGGGGCGTGGCCTGGGGGCCCCTCTCCAGGGCTGTCCAGGTGTAGGGCGCTCTCTAAGGACTCGCCATTCATTTGCGGGGCGGGTACCTGGTGGCCTGCCTTAAATGTGCTTACTCTGCTGATTCTCACAGGCAATTGCCACACTTCGGATTTTGTTATAACATTGACCGTTTATCTTTGGATCCTCAGGCCACTCCAGAGAACGCGGCCTCAGGGGGTCTGGGTGCCACTGAAACCAGCAGCTTTCCGAGCAGCGTGGCGGGGAGGATGGGAAGGGGCAGGAGAGCTTTCCGGAAGACTCTGCCTCACCCCGTTCGCATTCGGGATCTCTAAAGGTCAGGTGAGGTGACCCCCTAAGTCCAGCACCTACCTGGCCCCATACGTAATCATCACAGCATTCTGACTGTATTTCCCTCGCTGTACTTAAGTCCCGTGACTATTCTGTAATTTCTGATTTGTGTTTCTTAATCCCTCACCCTTTTCGCCCAGGCCCCCACCCGCTCCCATCTGGCGACCATCAGCTTGTTCTCTGCCTCTGTGAGTAAACAGACTGTATTTTGAGTTGAATCATGCTGTCAGACACCAGTTTTCCTCAGCAGCAGCAGCTCTGGAGGTAACTGGTGGCATCGCATTATCATATAAAAAACACTGAAGATCATTGCTACGAACCACATCACCTACAAGTCACATAAAACCAATGTTTCCCTCTCAGAAAGCCCTTCCCCAGGAGGTTCGCCGATGAAGAAGAGGGGTGTTTTCACTGGTCAGAATCACCAATAAAAGGAGTTTTACTTCTGTGAGTGTAATGCTTGGTAATACATGCATGATTAATATACTAGAGGCTCGGTGCACAAATCCATGCACCGGTGGGGTCCCTCGACTTGGCCTGCAGGGATCAGGCTGAAACCAGCTCTCTGACATCCCCCAAGCGGTCCTGGATTGCAAGAGGGTGGTTCTTGGGTGATGTACCCCAGATCGGGCTCCCTCCTCTCTGGTTCTGGGTGTGTCACCCGAGAACTGAGCTGCCAAGTCACTGCAGCTCTGCCCCCTTATGGTCAGTGCGCATCATAGCTACCTGTTGGACATTTGGACGGTTGAATGGTCAGACGGTCACTTAGGCTTTTATATATATAGGTTTAGAGGATATTTGTTTGATAATTAGTGCAGGTTTACAGAGCACTGTTTAAATTTATTGTCTAATTTAATCCCTCAAAGATACTATTCCCTCCTTCACCAATGGGCAAACTGGAGGTGGAGAGTGAAGGGAGTTCCCTGCAGCGGGCAGGGCAGCCGGATGGCAGGCAGGACAGCCTGGCACACATGAGCTCGCCCCTCCCACGTGTGCAGTGGGGTTGGGGGTGAGCAGGTCCTGCCTTCAGAGCCTCCAGTTTCCTGGGAAGATGCCTGAGGCAGTGAAAACAGCTAGGACAGTGGTCGATGGAGATTGCCTGGGACCAGATAGATAGCCTGGCAGCTCCTAAAAACCAGGTCTCTGAATGGAAAGAATTATAGGAAAAGTATAAAACAGGACATCTTTTGAGTGACAGCATCTGTTCTCCAACGGTCTCAGATAATCTGAATGTCCTTTAGCTTAATTTCCCTCCATGCAAACGTTCACTGTCCCCATTGGCATGTGTCTTCCCACAGCCACACACACACACACACACACACACACACACACACACACACACATACACACAGGGAGGCCAGGCTCTGTCCTTGAGAGAGGCGTCCCTCCATTGAACCTGCCACTCATGTCGTGTCTCCCCCCCACCCCCCCATGTTGAATCACTCACTGGTGGTTAATATTCAGCCGCTGTTAACTAGAGCACAAATGTGGGACAAGTTCGACAATCTGTTAATGTTTCCTCACAATCAGGTTAAATAGGAGCTAAATCCATCATTAACCGGGCGATCTGAATAGGTGCTGTCGTGAGCGGCCACCTGTGAGCCTCCGGAAAGGTCATCCCGAGGCCTTTGTTTCATGAACATAACTGCGTGGCTTGGATGATCATCACCAAGGGAACGGCCAGCGTCCTCTCCTCAGCCAGGCGGGCAGGAGGGTGCGCAGGCGTCGTTGGCAGGACCGCGTTGGGAGGAAAGAGGCCACTGGAAGTAACTGGCCCGAGTGCTTCAAGCAAGCAGCACGGGGTCCTTCCTCTCTGGAGGTGCTGGGTGTAGAGCACCCGCAGAGTCGGGTGGCAGGCCCGCGGCCCCTGCGGCCCCTGACGCTGCAGTTTGTGGTGATCAGAATGTGAATCCTCCATCAGGACCTGCTCTGGCTTGTCTGTTCCTGAGCCTTTCATGCTGGTCCCATCGTGTGCCCTGACGCTGACCTGGTCGGTCCTGCTCCTCAGACGTGAGTCTCCTAGGACAGGACCTCGTGTCCCTCTCCCTCTCTCCCTGGAGCTGCCACATCACCTGCCCGACAGTAGGTCTGACTGGAACCCAGCTTTCCTCTGTTCGCTATTTCATATCGACCATCTACTCAAACAGTGAAACTGCACCTGTTGGCCCGGCCGGTGTGGCTCAGTGGTTGAGCGTCGACCTATGAACCAGGAGAACACGGTTCGATTCCCAGTCAGGGTACATGCCTGGGTTGTGGGCTCTATGCCCAGTTGGGGAGGAGGGGTGCAGGAGGCAGCTGATCAGTGATTCCCTCTCATCATTGATGTTTCTCTCTCTGTCCCTCTCCCTTCCTCTCTGAAATCAATAAAAGTATTTAAAATATTAAAAAGAAGAGACTGTATCTGCTGGGCTCTGAACATCATCTCTTGCCTGCGACCTTGACAGCCCACTTCCCTGTCTACGCTGTCCTCCCTCCCCACGCCTCTCATGCCTCTCCCGATGCTGTGAGCGGATCTGATGAAACAAGCTGGCTCTACCTTCGCTCGCTCAAAATGTCGATGCTTCCCCAACGCCCTGGGATAAAAAAACTTCCATGAGAGGCAAGTCTTCCCATGGAGGGTGCTCTCTCCCTGTCCAGGCTTTTGTCCATCCCGTTTTGTTTGATGCTCCAGCTGCGCTCAGCACCTCATCTCGTTCCTCAGCTGCCAGAGCGTGCCCCCGTCGCCGTCCTCACTGCTCTCACCGATTCGCCGGCTTCCCCCCAATCTGCATCTCTCCTGCGAACCTCGCCCCATTCCCCAGCAGACCAGGCTCCTTGCCTCTGCTTCCGCCCGTCACACTCACACGTACCTTCGTTAGATCAGATTTCTTGTTGCATGACCGCTGTGGGTTTGCATGTTTACCTTCCCTTGGGACTCTAGGCTCCTGGAGCACCAGGGCGCTGCTCGGCAAGT
>NW_005874238.1:10394-17634 GCF_000147115.1 Myotis lucifugus | reverse complement strand
GGGGCTTAACAATAGCTTCGATACCCTCTCATTGTTTGGCTTCCTGTTGATGGAGAGTTCCAACTCAATTCCCCCACATGGGTACGCGTCCCGAGCCAGAGTGTTATTGGCTGTCACCAGGGCCCACATGTCACCTCCCGTCCCGCAGCCGGGGAAAGCCTGCCAAATTGCAGTCATTCTCCACCCTGTCGCTCGCTCGCGCCTTAAGGAAATTCTAGAAATGACAGGCCCGTCGTGGAATGAGGACCATCCCACACTCCTCCACTCCTTATTCCAAAATTAGACTCTGTCATAGACACTGATCTCCAAGGTGGCAAAAATAGCGGCTTCTCAGGGAGCCCCGAGCTGTGCCCCAGACTCCCAGTGGCTCCTCCAGCAAGGCAGCCGGCAGCTGGGCCATCTCACTCAACAGAGGGGTCTCCCCTAATCCAGGCCCACCTGCCTCAAGGAGCACCCCCTTCAGAGCAGTAATAATAATACACTGGTTTAAAAAGCAATAAGGGAGGGGAGAATTATGAAGTTGCTTTCTGGTGCCAAAACTGCCAAAAGAAATAGGGTGTCCTGAAACAGTGATTTTTTAAAAAGATATACTCTAAGTTGATATTTCTGAAAGGTTTTCAGGATAATTTGAGAATGCTGAGTGGGGATATAAGAGGGATGTAAGGGCTTTCACACTCTCCAAGGGGGCGAGGCATTGTGGCTGCAGGTAGAGGCTCAGGACCAGATGCAGGGATCCTGCATTCCTGGCTCCAACAATAACGGGCTCTACAGCTGCAGGTTAGTGACTTAGCCACTCTGAGAATCAGTTCTTCTCACTTACATGACAGGGACAGTGATTCCTTCCAGGCCAAGAGTCAGGAGTAATATTCTCTTGAATTGTAAGCCCCAGGGGAGCATGGGCCTCACCTGTCAATCACCACTACATGCCACAGCACATAACAGCATCTATGTCCTCAATGAGCATTTTGTAATGAACAAATGAATGAGAATGCGTGAATGCATCTACCTCACAAAGATATTGTGGTGATCAGAGGAAAAGCAAGTAGAGTGTCTGGCATATTGCAGGAGGCTTGAAGAACTATAGTGGCTATTATTACTAACGAGCCTGGCCTATAGCAGATGTTCAATAAATAAATGACATCATTAGCAAAACACCATAAAGTAGAAAAAGTATCAAAAAGGTAAAATCAAAACACTAAATGAACAGGACCCCAGAAGTCTGCGTGGTGTGGGGACAGGCAGTAAGGTGGCCCCATGATCTTCTCATCCAGGTCTTCATGCCCCCAGTACTCCCCTTCTCGGATGGTGTTAAGGACCTGTGAATTATTTTTAATTAATAGACTATGACAGGGTGATGAGACTTCGTTTCCATGATTATGATACTTAGGATTGTGACCCCCCCATCTAGCAAGGAGACTCTCTCTCTTGCTGGTTTTGACTAAGTAAGTGGGTGTGTTGGTCCATGTGGCAAGGTTGGCTTTCATCCAAGTCAACAAGAACTGAGGCCCTCTATCCAACAACCACAAGGAATTTAATCCTGCCAATAACCATAACAGCTGGAAATGGATCCTTCTCCAGTCTAACCTTCAGGTGAGACTGGAGCCCAGTGGACACCAGTGCCACAGCCTTGTGAGAAACTGAAGCTGGGAGCTCAGCTAAGCCATATGAAAACTCTGACCCACAGCAACCAGGAGATAATATGTGAGTGTGTTTTATGGTGCACAGTTTGTGGGACTTTGTTACGCAGCAATAGAAAATGAATACATGTAGTAACAGAGGCGAGACATCCATTGCCACAGCATGGCATAAACGCCCAGAGAAGGACCGGTTGCTGAGTGACGCCGAGCATGGTAGGCACTGGGAGAACTGAAGACGCCATTCTACCTAAGGGGCAGACGTTACTGGGCAGAGCTGATGGTTGCCATGTGGGGATGTGAGGCCAGTGTTACCTGCCCTTTTCACTTTTCAAGACAGTACAGAAATCTGAGTTTTATGTGAAACCTTCATTTTTGAATGTTGGCCACTGATTTGAAATTTTTAGAACAGAGTGAGAAGATCTCATGCAGGCAAAGAAAACATGTATTAGGGGCTTGATTCAGACATAAAGCATAATTTGGGGTTACCCCAGCAGGTCACCCCTGCTCCAAATTTGAACCCACTGATTCCAAGCTGGTGGTCTTAGGCCTTCAATCCAAGGGTCATCTTGAGGGTTAGAAAGAACACAGAAAGTCCTTAACATGTTGTCTGCCACAGGGGAAAGGCATGATACATTTCCATTACTATTGATCTTATTATTGTATTCATTTCCTATGGCTGTTGTAACAAATTACCACAACGTGGTGGCTTTAAACAAAAGAAATTTATTCCGGAGGCCAGAAGTCTGAAATCAGTTTCACTGGGTTAAGATCAAGGTGTCGACAGGGCTGGTTCCTTTTGGAGGCTCCAGGGGAGACTCGGTCCCTTGGCTTTTCTACCTTCTCGAGGTCATGACCTTCTCGAGGCCACCTACATCCTTCAGCGCACATCTCCTTCTTCCACCTTCAAAGCCTTCAGCATAGAATCTTCCACTGTCTCTCTCTTTCTGTCCCTCTGCTTCCAACATCACATTGCCTCCTCTCTGACTCTGACTCCTCCTGTTTCTTCCTATAAGGACCCTGTGGTTAGCTTGGGCCCACCTAGAGAATCCAGGGTACCAGGGTACCCTCCCCATCTCAGGAGCCTTAGCTTGATCACATTGGCAAATCCCTTTTGCCACATAAGGAAACATTCACAGGCTCCAGGGACTAGGATGTGGACATCTTTGGGGAGTCATTACTCAGCCGACCACAATAGCAATACTTGCTATTATTATCCAACCCACACGCCTCCTCTTCATGACCTCTGGGACACAAGGTCATAAGTCTGATCAAAGCTAATTCACTCCAGGCTGCAAAGTCCAACTTGCATTCCCACAGTGCGGGATTCTGTCTGGGGACGAAGTCAGCTAGCAGTGGGCCAGGGCTTCCTAATAATGAGGCTAAGCCTAGAGGTTAGCTTCGCTATCTTTCTCCATTTATGACCTTAGCTATCTCAGGGAAGCAAGCCAACAGTGACATAAAGGCAATTCCTAGTTGAGAATACAGCCAGCTCTGGGTGGATCCATTTCCAATGACCAGAAAACTCAAAATTGTAGCCCAGGGAGGGTGGCCAGTCATGTTGTCATCACTTGCTTCATGTTAGCACCGCATCTCTTTTCTCTCCTAATCAGAAATTGATTCAAGTACGTGGTTTTTAAGCCTTCTGCAATCCTGTTTAACTCCCTTGGAATTCAGATCCCATTTTGACACTTATTCATTTCCATCTAAAACAGAACGCTATTGCTTTAAAATCACATTCAGTTGTAGAACCCCTTCAGCATACAGTGAATTAAGAACGAATGTTATTTTCCGTTAAATTTGCAAGAGGATAATCTGAAGGCATGACTCATAATCCTGATTAATTTTAGCGGAAGTAATGAGGAGGTTGTAAATGGAAAAACATGTGTGTGCAGAACGTGCCTTCCAAGCACACAACAATTTATGCTAATTGATGGCTTCACAAACAAGGTCATCTTGAAAAAACCTGCTCAGATGTTTGAAGGCATCTAATGGATAGCTATACAACTTTAATGCAATCGCATGTTGCCCTGTAAATTTGAAGTGACTTGAATTCGACTGTACAGCTGACTAGCTAATGTCTATCCATCCACCCACCATCCAATCCAGCCAGACAGCCAGACAGCTATCTGTCCATCCATCCATTTATCTAGCTCTATAGTGATATCCTGAGTTGGTAAGCATATGGGGAAATGGATATCAAATCTGCATTAATTCAAAAAGAACGTTTTTAAGTGATGAAGGGGAAAATATTTCATGATATGTGAAAATTACATGAAGTTTGAATTCAAGTGTTTTGGGAACACACCACACCCATTTGATGTTTTACCTATGGTTGCTTTACCTAAGGAGTTGAAATAGAGACCATCTTAGTCCACAAAACCTACAGCATTTACTCCCTGGCCCTTCACAAAAATCTTTGCCGATTCCTGCTCTGAAATCCTGAAGCAATGCATGCACAAGCCACTTGGGATAACTCAGGACTGCTCTGGGACAGATCATGTTACTGACATGCTTTCCCTCCCTCTTTAAATCCAACCAGCCCACATGTTTACATCAGCAATTTGCAAACTACCCTAGTGCTAGCATGCCAGCACAGTGCCTTCGGTTTTGCAGATTTCCTTCCAGATGGGCAGCCCTGCATGTGTTTGCAGCCACGATGCATGATTTGCATTGTTTAACTCTTCTGCGTTCAATTACAGTTTCATGTTATTCTTCTCAAAGAAGAAACTCAAGAATCACAGTTCTCGGTATGAGTGACAGTCCCTAATACAAAGCAACAAACAGGGTAGGTGTCCCGAGAGAGCGTCTGTGGATGCTCGTGTGTGTTAGTGTTTGTGGAGTCTCTATCCTGGAAGACTATGAAGGTTTATCAACCAGAGATGGCAAATGCATGGCTATGGACAAGATGCAGTCTATGTACAAGTCTTCTTTGGCACACAAATTGGGACAGTTTTGTTGTTGGCTTTAATTAAAATGAATTTCCAACAGTTATAGACTGGGAGGTAGCATATACAGACTCAAATCCTTGGCTTCTTTGAAAAAAAAATCAAGAGATCTCCTCCATGGAGCCCGAAGTCTCATGTCAACAGTTATCAGGTCTTTGGCTTTTGAGATTTCATTTCAGTTTCCTCTCAGCCCCCTTCTCTCTCTTATGTTTTTCCCCTGACCCCGTTGACATTGGAAATTACATCTGATACAGCGATCACCATGTATCTATAGGCAGGTAATCCTCATAGGTGTTGTGCCCACAGGTGTCCATACACCCCAAATTGACTCTAATGTACATACTCCCTGCAATTATGTTCCAATAATCATGTCCCCCCTAAATCCATACATTGAAATCTTAACTCCAAAATGGATGGTATTAGAAGGCGGGCCTCTCGAGACGTGATTAGGTCCTGAGGGCAGAGCGCCCTTATAAAGACACTCCAAGTCCCTCTGTGTGTAAGACAGAGAGAAAAGACAGCCAGCTATGAGCCAGGGAGTGGGCCCTCCCCACAGACAGTGACTCTGATAGCAACTTGCCCTTGGGCTTCCCAGCCTCCCAGGGAGAGAAATAAATAAATGTCTGTTGTTTATAAGCCATCTAGTCAATGGTATTGGTTATAGGAGCCCAAACTGATTAAGGTACACACCTATAGTAACTGTGGCACAAAGTAGACAAGGAGGTGACTGCCTCAGCCACGGGCCACTCCGGGCCGTCCCAGGGTGACATCGAATCTGAGGAATACCTGGGTGAGGACAGGAGTAAACCCCTGCTCTAATCGCTGCCTGTGGTTTCCAGCACAGGGATCCCAGGTCGCAGCCGACGGCAGTTCCCACTGGGACCTGAGGAAGGAACCCCGACCTACCATGGAGTTTTTCACGCTCTGCAGCAGGCGCTCGTGCTGCTCGGCGATGGCCAGCGCGGCAGAGTGCACCTTCTGGTAGATGGCCTCCCCGTCTCGCGTCTGGAAGATAAACAGCCCCTCGCCAGTCTCACACATCCTGTGGAAACAAGAACAGAGCTTCTGAGAGCCCCGCCCCAGGAGCCAGGTGCCAGAGCCTCGGACGCACCAGGAGACCAGACCCATAAATGTTGCATGAGGCGAGGACACTCATGCCCATCTGCTAAACAGAGTGAGTGAGAACCCACATTTCCAACAAGCTGCTATTACTACAGGCAGGAACCCATCTCTCTTGGCTAACATGCTGATTTTTTTTCTCAAGAAACAAAGCAGAAAGTTAATAAAATAAAAAAGGCCATTTCTTGATTTTTAGCATAATCCTTGTACTCTGCTTTCCTGTTGTCAAAGCAGGAAACCTGCGGGACTGCTTTCCCCTTCAGTCCAGGAATCAGACCCGTCAGCGTCCCCACCGTCCAGCTCAGAGGTGAACTAAGGGTTCCATGACTCCCAGGCTCAGTTCTAACTTCCGTTACAGATGATGCCTTAAGGATGCCTTCATTTCCAAAGGCAGAGGTCCAATCTGACTCCAGCTTCCACTCAATGTGAGGAGTCAAATGCAGCTGAGAGTTTTGTTGGGGATCATGATGGTGCTGCATTAACGTGGCCAACAGAAGAGCAGGTCCCCCAGGGAAGCTCTGTGGTCTGATGGTTAGTGTTAACGACTCAGAGGAAGGTCATCTCCGCCTCAGACTGTTACACCAGAAATGAAGTCCATTCACAAGGGAGACTGGTACACACAGTTAGGCAAGAAGTTAATAAAGGTGTTTTAATTGCTAAGTATACTTTAGTGTGTGTGTGTGTGTGTGTGTGTGTGTGTGTGTGTGTACATACATGATATGTAGAATTACCAATATATTAAATTAATCTAAATATTTCTAAAGGACGTGGGCAAAATTACATGCAAGGATATTTTTAAAGTTCTGATTTTGATCTATACATCTATTGGCAGTAAACAAAGACGTTGCTTTGGTTTGTTTATTTTAAAGACCTTAATTATTCAAAGACACAATGCCACTCCCTCCATCTCAGAATCTCCTGCTGAAAAACTGAATCCTGGCTTGAGGGCCGAGTTTCACTCACATCTGAAGAAAACAACATGGAAATCAAGCACATTTCCACCCAAACGGCTGTTAATTACTTTATCTAGCCCAGTCTATGCAATTAATGCAATAAAAATAGAAAGATTTCTCCCTATCTAATTTCCCACAGTTGGCCTGATACCACAACCATATGGCAATTTTCAGCACATATAGCACAGTGTACGTAATCCGTCAAAACCTGCCTCGCTTGGATTTCACTGATATGGGCTAGGTGAGAAGAAGGAAAATAATAAACGGTGGCTCTTTCAGGAAGCTAATATAAAGAACTACCTCAGGGGGTTGACTGTGTGATTTTAATTATTAAGTCATGCCAATCCAATGAGGAATGAAAACTAAGAACTGATGTGTTTCAGTCACGTTCCCTCACTGCCCAGTGCTCACTGCCCTTCCCTCCTCAATGATGCCATCAGACAAATGTGACACCTAATTGTGCAAGGTCTTCATTTTTCACAGCTCCTTTTCCCATCAAATATGGAACTATCATTCCGGAAGAAGAGGAAGTAGCCTTAGTCAACTCTTTAAGAGGAAGAAGTGGCCTTTGGCTTCCCCTATGACC
>NW_005874238.1:7030-9771 GCF_000147115.1 Myotis lucifugus | reverse complement strand
CCCTAGTCACGTGGGGACATAGGAGCCCAATGGGGCCACAGCTTCTGATTATCGGGTAGCCAGCGCACCTGATTTTCTATGAGAAACAACCTGAATTTTTAATGTTACCAACTTATTCCTTTTTTTAAGCTGGGGGAGAGTTGGGGCTCTGCCCATGTTAACCTGATCTGCCAGGAGGCTAGCAATTTGCTCTGAAGAGCTCTCCACAGAACAGCAGTGAGGCCTGGGTTTGAGCTGCCAAGGCTTTCATCCACCCTGTTCACAGGCACGTGTCCTTCGGTGGGAGGTGGGACAGTGAGACCCAGGAAGGTGATATGAACAAAATGGTCCTTCAGATGCTCTTCCATCCGTCTCTGCTAACCTCAGCCCATGAGTTTTTTTATGTCTCTCCTTCCCTCCAGATAGATTCGTGTGCTGTTTCATAAGCAGCTTTAAACGCCTTTGTCAAAATAATACAATGGGCAAACACCCCAAGGCAAATAAGAGGGAAATAGGGGAAAAAAAGAAAAGAAGAAAGGCAAGGAAGTAGAAAGAACACGCATCAAGCGGGCTAATGGCCTTACGTGGCCTTACGTCTGCGGCTCATCTCGGAGAAACAGCCCAGAACGAAGATGCTCTAATGGCTCCAGCCAGACAGCACTGCGAACACACTTCACTCTCCATGTCCGGCCTCCTTTCTCTTACCCACTGACTTTCCCACGGACACCGGTCCAGCAGTGCTCCGTCCTGTGGCCTCACACTAACAGAGAGCAGGGATGGAAACCCAGAGGAGGTGAAGTGATGAGTTTAAGTTTGCCATCTCCTGTGTCCTTTCTGAAGATAGGGATTCAGATAGAAGAATAGCGTAGCCATGTCAATGCACTTCGAGTTTTGAATTTCCCAATAATTACTTTGCCTGAATGATATGCCTGTCACTCCAAACCATGGTTTGTGCAACTGGCCAAGAAGAAAAACAAGAGCGCTGAAAAACAGTGAGAAGTTCATTCACCCGTGCCCAGAAGTACCACCAGTACCACGGCAACGCAGCAAGGGGGCGGGACTTGGGCTCCGGGTCGCCTTGCTGGGATGGCCCTCACCTGCTCTGTGACCTGGTGCCCGTCATCTAACCTCCCTCAGCCTGCATTTCTTTTGAAAAGTAAATATAATGACAGTCACTGTCACCCAGTTTTACTGAAAGTACAACACATGGCATGTAGGGTGCACAGAGCAAATTTTCAATTAGATGCCCTTCTATCATTGCACTGAAGTGTGAGGGCCATGCAGACAGCTCTGTCCTGACTTTGCAGCTCTCCCGTCAGTGCCTAGACTGGGCGTGGCCTCCATATTTGGTGCTCAATAAAGAACCGTATAATGCATTGTGAAGGAGGCAGTGCTAGAGAACGCATAACTGGGGACTTGACCCAGCCCCATGGGCAAGGCTTCTGAAACTGAGGATTCGCTGAGATGCCGCAGGAGGGGGATGGTTTGGAAGAGTAAGCTATGAGAACAGTCCCAGCAGAATGACTGCGCACTGAACGCCTTGAAAGGGCAAAGTCCAGTGATTCCCACCTAGTGGGGAGGGAGGGATGGAGAGCCCCGTGCCTGGCCGCGGTGTACTGAGCGTGAGCGTTGGGAGGCCACGGTCTTCACTATTCCGCAGTCGCCACCTGGACGCAATGGTCCCCAAGGGCACTGAAGGCCCAACTTGAGAAACCCCTTCTCTTTGCCAATCACATTTCACAGCATCATCTTTTACTTTTTTTAATGTTTTTTTAAAATTTATTTTAGAGTGAGAAGAAGGAAGAGGGAAAGAGATAGAAACATCAATGATGAGAGAGAAACATCAATCAGCTGCCTCTTGCACGCACTCTCCCCCCACCCCAACCCACCACTGGGGATTGAGCCTGCAACCCAGGATGTGCCCTGAGTGGGAATCGAACCGGCGACCTCTTGGTGCATAGGACAACGTCCAACCCATTGAGACACACTGGCTGGGCTCAACATCCTTTATTAGAAAAATACAAATGGATTGAAATTATATAAACCAAAACGAATGATCTCATGCCAGGCAGTGTTAATAAGAAAACTGGTGAAATCAGTAAGCCAATCAGTTCCATGTTTCCTTACTTTATAGATGGATTCATATGCATGGGTGTGTATGTTTGTTGAATATATAGCTGTGTGTCTAGAACAGTGGTCGGCAAACTCATTAGTCAACAGAGCCAAATATCAACAGTACAACGATTGAAATTTCTTTTGAGAGCCAAATTTTTTAAACTTAAACTATATAGGTAGGTACATTGTTATTAACTTAATTAGGGTACTCCTAAACTGGCCTTTGCTAAAAACGTCCTCAATCTGATTGAGGTATGTTCGCTGAGGTCGACCCCTTCCAACTCCCCCATCCACACTCATCTTGTATACTTGTTTCGTCTATCTCCTTTCGTTCATCCTCTCTATATGTCCAAACCATCTCAACATACCTTTCTCAATCCTCGACACTACATCTTCTTTCACTCCACAACGTTCCCTAAAATTAACTTAATAAACTTTACTTAAAGTTTTAAGTCAACTTCGCACTGTACGTGCGCGCCCGCATGTGGTATTTGTGGAAGAGCCACATTCCAGGGGCCAAAGAGCCGCGGTTTGCTGACCACTGGTCTAGAATATTTGGACACTGCTAAAAGCAGGCTGAATCTTATACTCAACATGTATGTAGAGGATACTCTTCTCTCCACCCCTGAAAAAGCAGTTTACTAACT
>NW_005874238.1:0-6930 GCF_000147115.1 Myotis lucifugus | reverse complement strand
ATAATTGAAGGGATCAGTACCTGTTAGGTGAATATATGGCAAATCATAAGGGTGGCTGTGATGGGTACAAACAAAGGTAAAGACACAGCTTTTAGAGGTGAAGGGGCTGAGAAGTACAGACTGGCCGCTACCAATAGTCACGGGATGCAGAGTACAGCACAGGTATAGTCAACAATATCGTATCGACTATGTGTGGTGCCAGGAGGGTACCGGACTTATGGGGGGATCACTGTGTAAATCATATGATTGTTTACCACTATGCATACACCTGAAGCTAATGCGAAATAATATTAAATGTCAACTGTCATTGAAAAATAAAATTAATAAAAGCAACATGGCTTTTTCTTTATGGTGGTTACAATTTACTTGGTTAGACAAAATCTACATATGTGAATGATTCGAGAATAATATGGCGGCATGAGACATGTCGGTCAAAGGGGCAATAAGAAAGGAAAGGCACAGCTGTGGAGAGAGGTGGGCACCCCATTCCCTGCAGCTTTTGCTGCTCCTCAGGGTCATGAACACCTCCCTTTTGCTTGCCCGGGGTTCTAGCCACATAGGAACACTATGACTTAGGGTGGGGCTTTGGGTCTCGTGGTATTAGTGGGACTGAGATCAATCAACCACGTGGGCAACCAATAAATCAATCATGCACGCATGCCATGGAGCCCCCAGAAACACCCTGAGCCCTGTGGCCCGGGAGATCACTGTCATACTGAGGGAGGAGGGCCATGCTGGGGGGAAGACGGTGGAAGCTCCTGCCTGCTACTTCCCTGGGCTCCATTGCCCCCCACCCACACCCACAAACACACACACACACGCGCGCGCTTCTTCCCTCGCAGATGTCATCTGTGTCCTTCGCTGTAATAAACTTTAACCCTGAGTTTCACAGCTTTCCGTGAGTCACTTTAGCATATTATTCAACCTCGGGACTTGCAATTGGCATCCGAGGTGAGGAAGGTCCCCTGCAAATTCTGCAGTTGTCCAACTCGCAGCCCCAGTGGCTACCCATCTGACTAAGACTAAAAGCGGACAAACCTTTACAAGGGCCTCAAGCCCCACACAGTCTGACAGAGCACCTTTACCACACATTGCCCCGCCCCCCGCCCCGCCCCTGCTCATTTTGCTCTGAGCACAGTGTGCACACAGGCACACTCCCCTCAGCACCTTCCCCAGCCCCCTCCTCCGGTTGGGATGCTCTTCCCCTCGATCCCCCCATGGCTCACTCTCTCCCCTCTTCTAGGACTTTACGTCCCTGACTCAGCAAAGCCAGCCCTGCTCATCCTATTGCAAACTGCACGCTCCTTTGGCACTTCCTCTCAAACAACTTTATTTTTCGCTGTGCGACTCACCCAATCTAACATCTATTTCACATTTTTAAATGGTTTGTGTTGTCTTCCTCTCTTCTAGAGAGTGAGTTTCAAAATGACAACGCCTCACTGTTTCACTCACTGCCTCATCCCCAGGCCTGGAACCACACCCGGCCATCAGGATGCGCTCAGTGAATGTCTGAAGGAAGAAAGGATGCCTCGCTTTTTGCTAGGCGGTTTCTGGAACTCTGAGGTACCATCACATATAAAGTGGTCCCACACACACAGGAGGGAGCCATCGCCTACTGTGAGATGGCCACACCATAAAGCAGGTACAGGTACATGAAAAGATGCCCAACATCACTCATCAGCAGGGACATCAAACCACTTCACACAATGAGGATGGCTACTAGCAACAGACGAGAAATAACAGCGCTGGCAGAGACAGAGAAAAGGAAACCCCTGTGCACTGTTGGTGGGAATAGTAACTGGTGCAGCCACTGAGGAAAACATATGGAGGTCCTTCAAAAAAATTAAAAATAGAACTACCTCCTGATCCAGCAATCCTACTTCTGGGTATCTATCCAAAGGATATAAAAACACTATCTCAAAGAGCTATTTGAACCCCCATGTTCATGGCAGCATTATTTACAATGGCCAGGCCTGGGAAACACCCTGTGTCCACCGGAGGGTGGATGGTAAAGAAAATGTGGCACAGGCATGTTCCTCAGCCATCAAGAAGGAAGGAAAGCTGCCATTTGTCACAGCATGGGTGGAACTCGAGGCCACTGTGGCAGGTGAAGTACAGCGGACAGAGAAAGATGGACACTGAATGATCTCACTGACACGTGGGTCTAAAAACTCTCACCTCATGGAAACAGAGGGTAGAATGTGGTTACCAGGGGCTGGGGCTGGGGGAATGGGGAGATGTTGGTCAAAGGTACAAACTTCCGGTTAGGAGATAAGTAAGTTCTGGGGCTATAATGGAAAATATGGTCACCATCGTTTAAAAAGACTGTATTATATATTTGAAAGTTGCTGAGAGTAAATCTTAAATGTTCTCACCTCAGAAAAAGGTAATTCCATGAGGTGGTGAAGGTATTCACTAACCTTATTATAGCTATCATTTTGCAATATATGCAATTAATCAAATTACACTGTACACCTTAAACTTAAACAATGTTATATGTCACTTATATCTCAATAAATCTGGAAAAAGTAGATAAATAATACACATTAAAATAAACTTCTGAAAGATGGCCTCCAGACCGGATGCACTGATGGGTGTCTAATTTTCCCCAAAGGTCCTAAGAGAGTCACCGTTTCCTTTAGGGGTTCATGTGCTGTGATAACAGGAGCTTGGGGGACCCAGCTAAGCCTACGATGGTGGCCTTGGGGTCTGACTTCACACCCTACACCCAACAGCATCTGGCAGAGAGCAGGCACACGATGATGAGACGCCTATGAATGATGGTCATTAATGAGATTATTCTGTGAGTAGAGGGAATTCTTCCTCCTATTCATTTGTGCCACTTTATAATTAAAACTAGAGGCCCAGTGCATGAATTAGTGCACTGGTGGGGTCCCTCAGCCTGACCTGTGCCCTCTCCCAATCCTGGACCCCTCAGGGGATGTTGGACTGCCAGCCTTCGGGGATTGGGCCAAAACCACCAGTCTGACATCCCCCAAGGATGTAGTAGTACACAAGTGTCAGGCTACAGGAGAGGAGCCCGAGCCTGGGCGGGGTGCTGTGCCGCTGGCGTGGAGGCGGGAGAGGCTTGCACTGCCTCAGCTGTGCTCGGCAGCCATGAGCCTGGTGGCGCCCCCACTGTGGGAGCGCACTGACCACCAGTGGGCGGCTCCTGTGTTGTTTCTGCCCCCTGGTGCTCAGTGCACAACATAGCGACTAGTCGATAAGTCCTTTGGTCGACAGGCCGTAACAGTCCCTTAGGCTTTTATATAGATAGATTATTTTGGGATAGGTAATATCTTAGAACAAATGGTATACCTGGTGCAATAGCAGGTTCTGCTTTCTTTGCAACAGAAGTGATTTCACTTCTGACCAAGCCCGTGCATGAGATCAAGTTCACCTCCATTCAAGTCCATCTCGGCAGCATAGTGGGGAGAGTGGGCACTTGCCATTTGTTAATTTGCTTTCAATCTCTTAACAAGAATGAAGATATGCTCTATAAAATATTCAGAAATCATAGACAATTAATAGCTTAGAATCAAGACGGATAGAGAACATTCAAAGATTTCTCCCAGAATAATTGTCCTTTCAGCTGCAAATTCACTGACGAGAAGGGGAAACCATTTTCTTTTCCAATGAAAAGTCCTTTCACCAATTGGACTTGTGTTTAGAGTGATATACACAGGAATTAAATTATTTCTTTTCCAAGGTTGTTCGGATGTCTTTCCATCCAAAACAAGCTTTTTCACAAAGGTGTGCTCTCCATGTAAGGAAAAGCACCTGTGAGTGCGATGTCGCTCTTCTTCGCATATTGTTGGCACGCCCAGATGTTCCCTTAAAACAATGTCGAAAACTCCAGAGAGTCTCCAGCTGGGACAGAGAGTGCTCGAGCGAGCGTGGTAATTATTCAGTGCTGCCTTCGCCAAGTGTCACCTGAGCAGCTCTCCCTCTGGGGGTGCTAAACCCCGAGATCATTCCTGGCAGTGGGGAGGAGAGGTGGGCCGAGGGAGCTCGCTACATGAACAGGGCACCCGTGGGCACCTGCCACCTCGCTTTGAACAATAAACACTTCAGAATGGCTCCACGGGGGGATGGTGCGCAGTCAGCACTTCACGTCAGCTGGATCTTCCCGCAAACATCGGAGCCCCTGCCCACCTCAGGGCTTCCCTGAGGTCCCAGGGCTTCCAGGTGGAAAGAGACAAAAGACAAGAGAAACCTCTCACAACAGAAGCAAGCTGTGCCTCAGTCTCCCAGATATACTAGATGTTCTTGCTCTCCAGGGACAACTAATTCTGCACCTGCACTTTACTAAAAAGTGTATGTGTCAACTCTGAATTTCTTCAAGGGAAAAAACTGAGATATAGTCAGCTTTGCTTGGGGGGAGAATGGGGAGCAGGGGGAGAAATAGCATCTGAAAAACCCTATGGCCTGTAGTCATGCCACTGCTGCCTGGGAGAGGTGAACAATCCTCGCTGTATGAGCCTGCACTCCAAACCAAATGGACAAAGAGAGGACAAAGAGAAGCTTCCAGAAGTGAAGTAAACTAAGAAAATGTATACGTTAGAGTGTATCTCAGGAGGCCTATTCAAATGAGCAATATCCTTGCCAGCTTGTTGCTTATTAATGGACAGCCTTCCTCCTGGTGAGCGGCTTAGATAACAGTGCAGCATTTTGACAAGCTACCCCCCTGGTGTCAGGGGCTGGCTGTGGGAGGATGCCCTCTCTCCCTCAACCCTGAGAAGTCAATTAAGAACGAGGCTTCCTCTGTGGAAGGAGGCTTGGTTTGGGTGGTGAACACACAATACATACACAGGTGATGTGTCATACAATTGCACACCTGAAACCTATATAATTTTATTAACCAATGTCACCCCAATAAATTCAATTTTGAAAACAAGAAAGAAAAAAAAGAACTAGGCTAACTGCCCATAGAATGGTCATACTTAGTCTTTTTAGAAATCGACAGGGTTTGGAAGAAGATCTGAGTGTGACTCCTGAATATTCTACTGGACCAGTCACGCAGATGCCCACCTTTTAAGATGGGACTAGCGTCCTGCCAAGGTAGTTGGTTAGAGCGTCATCCCGATACATCAGGTTGGCAGTTCTATCCTCAGTCAGGGCACATACAAGTATCAACCAATGAATGCAAAAATAAGTGAAAAAGTGAAACAACAACTCATTCTCTCCCTCTCTCTCTCTCTCTTCCTCTCTCTAAATCAATATATAAAAATTTAAACAATAACAGCCCCTAGTTTATATAATCACTGAGTGGCTTAAAGGAGCCTGTATTTGCAAAATGCTCAGTACAGTGACTTCCATGTAGTAAGGACTCAGTAAATACTAGTGATTGTTGTCAGTGGTGCATACCCCTGCAAGAGCAGTTTCTCAAAAAAATAACTGGACCTGATAGCTCTCTGTGTGGAGGACTGTCGGTGAGGGAGGGTTTAGCAGCATCTCTGGCCCCTCTGCCCACCAAGTGCCCCTGCCAGAGCTGTGGCAGGCACCAATGTCTCCAGACCTTGTCGAATGTCCCTGGGAGCCATCCGCCCGGTGAGAACCAGTGTTCTGTCCCTCAGCACCACTCTGAGTGATGCTGCTAAATGCAGTCGGTCACTTCACCCACTTGCTTTGAGCAATTATTAAAAGTTGTATTGGACACATTGTCAGTGTTTTTTTTTAACCTCACATCCATTCCCCTCAGATGGCATCAGTACCCCTTCCTGACCTGGGAGGACCACCCCATTCAATTCACACCCTGTGGGCTTTGCATACAGTGCTCAGTGCGGTGCCTGACACGTTGTGAATGTAATGGTCAGCATAGGGCAGGAATAACAGTATCTCTTCTATAGGCTGATGGTGTGCGGTCAGCCCACAGCTCCTAGCAGCCACCAGGTGGAGCCAGAGGGAAGCCATCCTAGAAGAAACAGGGCTGAGAGATGACACCTAGGGTGGTCATTGACCCTGAATGCAGCCAAGCCTGAAGCCATCCCTACTCCCTGAGCTTTGGGCTATGCAAGCCAATGAATTTCTTTCCTGCTCTTGTCAGTTTGGGTTGATACAACTGCCTACTCGGTGCTGGCCTTAAGACACGTGTTTGTAGCTTTACCAATCTCCATGGCGATCTTGTGAATATGTGTTATATTATAGCCATGTCCCAGGTGGCCAATGGAAGCTCAGGAAGTTAGATGACTCACTCCAGTTCCCACAGCCAGTATGCGGTAGAATTATAAATTAATTCGTTTTGTCCGACTCCCAGTCCGGTTTATCACACGTGCCCACGGTCCGTCTTGGTGGGTGGAATGGGGCCACTGTACAGGATGAACACAGCTCCATCCACAGAGGCTGACGAGGAGCAGATGTCTGCCCAAGGCCACTCCCTGTGCTCCCAGCAGACATAGTGTAAAGTCTGTGCGGAAGCATGTTGGGCATGTGAAAACGACTCGCCTCGAGGGACTTAACTCCTCTTCATTTAGTGCAGGGAGACAGGGAGGAAATTATGTTACTTAACATGAAACTGCCTTGTTTTGAACACATCCAAAAATAGCCAAGGAAAAAATTATCTTCACTAATAAAGCAAGGCAGATATGAAACCTTCACGCTTGGGGGGACCAGGGATGATCTCATTATCCAGAGCATCTTGGACTATAAAAATTCATCTTCGTTTGAGTTTCAGGCAAAATATAAAACAGTAATAGTACCTTGTGCTTAACACTGTCTGCATCCTGCAAAGCCAGTCCTACTCCCAGGGGAATCGTAATAAAATATCAGAGCTGCTACTTAGAGAAGCCCAGCACCTTCTAGGCCATCTGCATGCACCTCTGCTTTCACCCTGCAAGGATGTTACTCCTTGGATAAACTTACAGGGGAAGGTGAACTCTCTGCCCAAGGTCAACAGGTCATAAAGAACAGAGATTAGCATCCAGGTCTCTC
>NW_005874237.1:0-16921 GCF_000147115.1 Myotis lucifugus | reverse complement strand
GAAGCTCGATGCAAAGATGTTTAGAATGTTTATCTGGGCGACTGCATTATTTACAGCAACTCCTCGCGGTGCCCCGGGCATTGCGTGGTTTGAAAGACGCTATACAAACTAAAATTTTGAGGCATTGTTTGTTTCCTCCACATTCCGCGGGAGAGAACCAATCTAGTTATCACTGTTTTTGCTCCTCAAATCAGGGGACGCTTCCATTTTGTGGGGAATGGAGGGCTAATCCGGAAAATAAAGATTTGCCGCAAAAAGGAGAAGGCGCTCCGGGAGGCAGTGGGGCCTGGGGGAATGAAAGGAAAGGCAGCTGGAAAGAGGAAAGACAGTGGGAGTGAAGTCGGCAAGGAAGCCGTGGCCCCCTGGGAGCAAGCTCGGCAGCCTGTCCCCCGGTTGGTGGGGAAGTGCCGCGTCCTATATCTGTCCTGGCAGACAGAACAGGCCCCGGGGAGAGCTGCGCCCCAGACCTGCACGGCCAGCTGCAGTCCGCCCCAAACCTCGCTGCCGCCGGGTCTTCACCCCAAGGTCAAGTTCTCTGGAGCTGGGCTGACCCATTCAGAACATGAGCTAGTGAAGGGGAGCAGGGAGGAGAGGAGAGGCTCACACCAGGGGTGGGCATGAGCACCAACCCCAGTCCCTCCTCAAGGACGTGGTGGGCAGGGAGCAGGGGACCAGTGCCTGGCGCTCTGAGCCACCAGCTGGTTTGCAGCAGAACTGAGTTAGCACTGAGCTACCCCTGGCCCTGTGGCCTTCCTGCAGATGGACCACGGCTGGACCAGCCTGCATTCAGTCCCAGCCGAGGCTCGGCCTCAGTGATTGGGGGTGGTGGCCGAATGATCACCGATGAGGCCTGCACAGTGACTCTGGCCTCACAGCCCGTCCCCACCTCGTGGAAACAGTGCCCCCTTCTCATTCTCTCCCTCCCCTTCACCTGCCCCCTCACCTAAGGACCCGGCCACACTGCCACAGCCTCCTTTCCCTGCCTCGGGTGGCAGTTTGGCCACTCCCTAACTATCCCCTTCAGCATGCCCAAAGCCTACGCGCTCTTCAGCATCCAATTCAGATACCTTCCCTCGAACACCTTCCGCAATCTCCCCACACGCCACGCGAGATGACTCGGTCTCCATGAAGCCCAAGGTCTTCAGTTTGTATCTCTACAGAACGCACCCCAACGTGGCCCTTGAAACAGCTGGCCGGGGGTCTGCCCCTGCCAGAGGGATGTGAACTCCTGGGGACAGAGCCCCATCGGGGTCTGGTTTCAGCCTCCTTACCCCGGCATCCGGCAGAGTGCCTGGCACGCTGTGTAATCAGATCACAGGGTCGTCCCGGCAGCTCCAGGCTAATCCCGGTGATAGGGGCCAAGGGGGCAGTAAAGGGAGGTGGTCATGGATAATCGACTTGAGGTCCAAGACTTCACTGACTTACCTTCTCCCTTCCACCGGCGTCCCTGGCACTCTCCGGGTTGTTCTGAAAGTTACCAATTCCTGAAGAGTTCACATTCTCTCCATTCGCCAGGTTTGAGCGGGTTGTCTGCCGAGTTAAACTGCGACTGAGTTGCAATTTAACGGGTCTGATGCCCGGAGCCTCATCATCCATTACCATGAGCAATTGAGAAGCGAGGTAATTACAGGCTGCATTCCTGAAGCTCGAGGCCCTGTGGCTACCGTTCGGGAGTTTATTATAATAATGGTGATGGGGAGGGTCCCAGGGATTCCATTTCCAGACTGTTGAGATTGGCAGGAAAGAGCCCTAGAGGAAGGGATGGGGGTCGCCACTGCCCCTCTCAAGGTCAACTCTACCCCAAGGAGGAAGCCCGGAGCTAAGTAAGCTACCTCCACTTCCAGCCTCCTCCTGAGGGACTGGGGGTGAATCTGCCCAGGAACAGAGAGGGTTCCCTCGATTTCTCCTGCCCCCAGCCCCAGGCTTATCCCACCTCATTGCACAGAGATGCCCACTCCCTTAGCTCCGTGGTCGGCAAATTGCGGCTTGCGAGCCACATGTGGCTCTTTGGCCCCTTGAGTGTGGCTCTTCCTAAGCCTTAGGAGTACCCTAATTAAGTTAATAACAATGTACCTACCTATATAGTTTAAGTTTAAAAAATTTGGCTCTCAAAAGAAATTTCAATCGTTGTACTATTGATATTTGGCTCTGTTGACTAATGAGTTTGCCGAACACTGCCTTAGCTTGTCACCCAGGAATTCAGGCAGAATCACTGCTCTGGGGTGAGCTGTAGGACAAAGGAAGCCCTGCCTTGATTACAACACAAGGAGAATGGCCCGAGGGGGTAGGCATTACTGAGTTTTCCAGATCTCACTTTTAAAATGCAAACATCCTAGCCCTAGCCAGTTTGGTCCAGTGGATAGAGGATCTTGGCCTGTGGACCAAAAGGTCCCAGGTTCGATTCCGATCAAGGACACATACCTTGGTTGCAGGCTCCTCCCCAGCCCAGCCCTGGTCAAGGCTCCTGTAGGAGACAACCAATTGATGTGTTTTTCTCACATCGATGTTTCTCTCCGTCTTTCCCTCTCTCTTCCGCTCTCTCTAAAAGATCAATGGAAAAATATCCTTGGGTGAGGATTAACAACAATAACAAAAAATAATGAAAATAAATGCAAACACCCTATTGAGGGAAAATCCATAAAATCACTAATGGTACGAGTAAGTGGGTATAGTGGCTTCTTCCCACCTCACGGAAGGGCTTCAGTTTTAGGGAAGGCATTTGATTCCTGGTGGGGTGTGAGAATAAACTCTAGAGGAGAGGGCGGAACCAACAGCCCAGCTCTGCTCCCATTCAGCCTGGAATTAACAATTTACTTAATGAATTAATCAATACATGAATTGTTAAGTCAATGAATGGGCCACTCTACAGGATAGCACAGGTCCTGTTTTGCCGCTCTACCTTTTCAGATGGAGAGCGCCTCACCCCACCCCAAAGGATCAACAATCCCAAGGCCCCACCAGGCAGAGCACCATCGGGTGAGGGGAGGCAGCTGAAGGTCTGCTCCTAAAGCCGGAGGTAAACGATCTTCACTGAGGCTTTACCCGTTAGGAAGAAAGAACCCTCATTCCCCCCAACCCCATCCACCTACCTAACCCCCTCCTCTTCCCACTGTGAGCCATGCTCAGCCTCAGAAGGTCTTTCAAAGATCTCATCTGCTCTTTCCTTCTGTATTCATTTCCTAGGGCTGCTGTAACAAATCATCGCAAACCTGGGTGGCTCAACACAACAGTGCAGCAGGCCAAAAGTCCAACAGTGAGGTGCTGGCAGGATTGTCCCTCCTGGAGGCCCTGAAGGAGAAGCCACCCATGCCTCCCTCCTGGCCCGCAATCCTCGGCATCCCTTGGTTTGTAGATGAATCGCTCCAGTCTCTGCCTCCATTGTCACACCTCCTCCTCTGTGTCTATGTCCTTTCCTGTCTCACATAAGAACACTTTCACTGGAATTGGGGCCCATCCTGATCCAGTATGTTCTCATCTCAATTCTTACTTTAATTATATCTGCAAAGACCTACCTTATTTTCAAATAGGGTCACATTCTGAGGTTCCAGGGAGACATGAACTTTAGGAGGGACACATTCAATGAACTCCACCTTCTTAGAGCAAAAGAAGAACTTAGTGCAATCCTAAGAGGGGTAAACGATGAGGGAAGTTTACTGTGATGAGAGGCCCTGGGTCAGGTTCCTCTAACTTAGGGGTGGGGAACCTGTCTTCTGCCAAGGGCCATTGGATATTTATAACATCATTAGCTTAATATAATTCACCTGCTGTGAAAATCAGTGGCAACATTGGGATTGAGCAACAAGGCATCTGAACACCCACAAAACATGTAAAGAGGCCAGTATGACAGACTGTGCCAATCTGCCAAGTAATCAACTCCTGAAGCCCATTGCTCTCTCCAGAAGATGCCTGCCCCACCCTCTTACCCATGCCTATAGGTATAGCTGAGAGGCCTTTTCATCTGACCCAGTGTTTGACCTCTCTCATCACTGCCCTGCAGAGATCAGCTCAATTCCACCTCCACTCCCAGGAGAGATGCAGAAATGCACCCATTTTTAATGGCCCAGCTCCACCAGGGACTCCTCTTTGACCACGTCAGCCTGATAGCCCACTGCACCTCCCATTGGTGCCACCAACTTCAGCAATTGATTAATGCCACCTTGAAGAGTTGCTGTATTATCAACTAACCCATTCAGTCACTGGGGTGCAACCTCTACCAACCTAGATGCCCAGGAGCGCCCACCTCTCCCATCAGGGCATAAGCCAATTTCATCCTCCCTCTGGGCTCAGGGATGGCCTTGGCCAAGGTCAGAGAGCACTGAGAACCCCAGTGTCTTCCACCCGGTTCAAGCCACAACAACCCCTCTACAAAGGCCCACAGCAGTGTCTCTCGTGTTCTCTCTGGAACTTTCAGCAAAGGCCCAGTGGCCCACTGTACCCAAGAGACAAGGGGTGTCATCCTCTCAGGGGCCTGCAGCACACCTTCCTACCACAGCTCCTCCCTCTCGGCCAGGTGAGCCTTCACCTCTGCCAGGCACCTGCCTTGACCTTCCTCCCCAGTTGACTTTCCTTCGCCACTATCCTGGGTGCTCTGACGTTTGGCCTTGCCATCGTATAAAAATGTTTTCCATAAAAGCGGGACTGGGATTCACAGCCAGTAAATGAGAGGGGTGGGAAAAGAGGTCAGTGGACGGCAGCACTGGAGGGTGGGCGGTGATGTGCTCTGACATCGCTGTCATGCGCCCTCATTTATCTGGCTCACTTACCCTCCAACCTGGTCTTACTATCATCCAGCGAGCCTTCGTGGATAGGACAACCCTTCCAGCCTGCATCCTCACATTCCTTGGTTTGTTCTGTTCCATGGACTCTGACACCTTCAAATCTGCATCCCGCCTTTTTTTTTTTTAAGCATCTCCTATGTGTCAGACAATACTCTAAACTGACAAATTCCTTACCTCGGAGAGCTTATATTCTAGCAAGCCGAGTTTCACTCATCTCAGTTCAACCGCCATTTATCAAACATCTGCTATGCAGCTGGAGGATGCAAAGAGACATAAATCCCACACCCACTGGTGACAAGAAGCGAGTCATTGGAGAGGGGGGATAGCAGTGTTACACAAATAGGACATACATTCAAATGCCACAAGTGTGTTCCTTCCTACTCTCTCACCTTTAACATCTCTTTCCACCTTTTGGAAAATAAAATAAAAGTATAGATGAAAACCCAGTGGTGAATTTTCTTCCAGAAAATCAGGCTAGACTATGCGGTGGTAACAAACCCTGAAATCTCAGAGGCTTCACACATTGGTTCTTGCTCCTTCAGAGTCTCTTATAGATCAGTGGGTCTCAGCTCCCTGTGTGACACCAACATCTCAACACGTGGCTTCCAGACTGGCTTCCAGGGCAGAAGAGGACTCGCAGCCCTTCTGATGTGTCCTGGCCTGGACGTGACATCCAGCACTTCTGCTACCGTCCAGTGGATAGGCTTAGTCCTGTGTGCCTGCCTATCAGGAAGGATGCTGGGAAATGCATGAGCTCACATAGTCCAGGCACCAACGTATCTCTTCCATGCAGCCCACAGGGCTTCTTATACTCATCTTCAAGGGTCAAACTCACACTGACCAACTCAATGCAAAGGAGGACTCCTACTTAGAGAAAAAGAATGTCCACAGAGAACACGTTAAAACACTAGAGCAAAAATATATGTGAAAGGGGTGATGTTAAATGGGCAACATGTTTGCCATAAACTTAACAGTCAAATGATCAAAGGGTATTGATTAAGCATCTTCAGTGTCTCAGAGGAAATAAATTTCCATGGTCTGCTTCCATGTTTGATGCATGTCAAAGTGCTGGGCAACAGACAGGCTATTCCTTAGGTCTTCAGATTCCAGACACTAGTTATGGCTGCCAGGGCTGGTTTCTACTCAGTCTCAGTTCCTTTCCATCCCTTCTGAGTTCCTCACTTCCACAGTTACACAGAGGAAGTGAACAAAAACCTCCCTCTCTTGCTCTCAAACACACACACACACACACACACACACACACACACACACACACACACACGGAATCTATATCGTGGAAGCCCAGATAGGGTGAGGAATTCACATGCAGTCATCAGCTTCAAGGCTGACATGACACTCAGTAGGTTGTGCTCTATCTCTAGGATGTCAGCCTGTAGGAAGGCCCTTGAGGGCTGGGACTGCCACCCTTTTCTCCCTCTCTGGTGAGCAGAGAATGCTCAGTGCCAGGACCCCCTCACCCTCGGGGGTACTCCAGCAGGGCCTGCATGTAAACGAGCCTGGGTTAAGGTCCCAACTCTATATAACTTCTGGCAAGCTAGGGTCTTCCCGTCTGTTTTGTCATCTGTAAAATGAAGGTAGTCGGCGTTTCTCAGGAATGACAGCAGACTGCGTGTGACAGTGGGGGACAGCACTCAGCCCAGACTCCACGGTGAGGACTCAGAGAGCAGAGCTGCTTCGTCATCCCCACTAAGTCGTCACCTCTAGACTCAGTGCATTGTGAGAGGCTGTGAGATGTCTGAAGGGATGGAGGGGGGCGGGTTGGTTGATGGCTGTCTGGTTTTAACTAACCCTTGGACACCTGGACACTTGCAGTCCACATAGCAGAGCTGTGATTAACCAGCTAATTCAGGGAAGGATCTAATCCAGTGGTGCCCTGTATACTAGAATGATAATGGGCTCTTTACACAGGAGTGTGAGCAATTCTAACTCTCTAGGGGCCACCACCCACCTTTCCTCTGACCTTAGGACGTTAGTGGAGGTCAAGTGAAGGCTGGGGAAGGCTGGTGACCAATCTGAGAAGCTCACTCTGTTGGTCACATGTTCCTCCCAATTCCATAAAGTTGCTTCCCAGATAATCAAATCTAAGGAGAGGGAAAAAAATACAACGAAAAAATAACTGAGCAAATAGCCCTTTTTCCACTATCATCGGCAAACTGCAGCACCAGCTTTGAGGACCGCACCCGAGTGGGGCGTCTCCAGCCTACTTGCAGGATTCCTAAAAAATTCCAGGCGGCTCACACAAACCAAGCTCACTGTGGAACCAGTGGAAATTCCCCAGCCCCATGCTGCTCCCTCTGGGTCACTGGCCCCTCCACCTGTGTCATCCTTTATAACTGGGCAGCTCCTGTTTTCCAGGCCGTGTGTTGCGACCCCAGACAGCAGACACCTCAGGACCTATCCTTTGGTCTCACATGCCAGCATCAGGCCCCTTGGACGCTCTCCAGCCCCAGCAGGTGAGGAGTGACCCTTGACCCGTCCCTCATCTGGGTGAGAGGAGGCACTCCACCATGACCCACACTGTCCATTTCTTCTACATCCTTACTCCCTCCAGAGGCCCCTGTCCTCCCACCTACCTATGGTGTGTTGCCAGCTCCTCTGCCCATCGTTCAGTCTGGCCACGTGTTCTTACGGAAGAGGAAAGGTGGGCAGAGAGAGCCTAGCCTTGCACCCTGGCCCTTCTTGTCCAACATTCATCCGAGAGAACCAGATTGCTGCTGCTACTGCTGCTACTGCTGAAATTAATGGAAACTGGCAGGGAAATCTTTTGTTTTTCCAATCCTGGATTTTGCCAAGCAAACACAAGGATCGTGTTGAAAATGGCTGCTGTGGAGGAGTCGGTTTCAGGGTGGAGAGAACAGTACCCCACACCACCCTCACCCCGGAACAGTGCACATGCGCACACCCTGCGTCCTCTCCAGCTCGGAGAGGCTGGCTATTTTCTCTTAATGCCAATAAAATGTTAAACAGGAAACCTTTCAGGATCACTGCCATGGACAAGAACCAAGTGCCAGCTTCCCTTCTCTCCGAGGACAGCAGCTCCAACCCGACATTTTGGGACTTGGAGATGCCGACTTCGGGCTCAGCGGAACTGAGCCAGAGAACCTGGAGGGAAGTCCTGTTTCTCGCAGAAGGACTGTGTCCTCCGTATCCCGATCTTTATCAGCCTGGCCTGAGGTCTGGTGCCCAAACGGGTGGCCCTACAGGGAGCGATGGACAGAGATAAACATGGGGAGCATCAAAAGTGCACATTTATTTCCCAGGTGAAGAAGAAATCCTTTTCCACACACTCTGAATAGGTCACAACTACCGCGGTCTCCTCCCCCTGGTTTCCACCTGGTTTCATCCCACAAATAGAACTGAAAGGAGGATTGGATTACGACCAGGGACTTGAAAGGCAGCGTTTGTCCCTTTCGGGCAGGGCGGCCGCAGCCTCGGCCCGACTCCGCCACGATCTGTCCCAGCCCCATTGTTTTAGGGCAGAACAAGAGGGAATCCGCCGAGCTGCCCCTACAGAGGCTTTTGTTGAAACAGAAACTTTGTGAGGCCTAAAAGGAACGGAATTAAGTAGAGGTGTGAACTGAACACGGCATTTGGTTTCCACAGGTATCGCTTGAGAAGGGGATAGCCCAGGGAGGGGGGTGAGAGGCCCTGGGCGCCATTGTTGGCACCAATCAGTACACCAGTGGCCTTGGGTGCTGTGGTCTCACTTTCAGATCCTCTTTGATGGTCCCAGTCCTCACTGATCACTACTGTCTCTAGACTCCTAGGGGACGTTTACCTCCCCTATATGAGTTAATATTCAACCAAATGAGCTTCATACGCTATTTATGTGGTTGGTCAGCTCAACCCAGTAGGAGAGTAAGAGCCTCCAAGAGGGAGCCTGTGTCATATTTGTCTTGACTATCCCATTGGTCCCAGGGGCTCACTCAACATTTATGGAAGAAATAAGGGAGGGAGGAATGGAGGAAGGCAGGTAGGTAGATAGGGTGGGTATAAAAGTGTGTGTTGACTAGCAAAATGAATGCAGTGGTAGTTATGTACTCACTGAACAAGACTAGGGAGGGTAGTGTCCCCACTATTGGGGCCCCACCTAGATGCCCTTTACCAGGCAGGTGTTTCCAACCCCCAGGTGCTGTGAATATTAGCTCACAGTTTCCCGGAGCTCTCTATGGACCAGGCTGAAGACAGACTCTAGTGGGGACCACATCCTTGCTTTGTAGCTTCTTAGCCCTACCCCACCTCCCTGACTCCTTTCTCCCGAGGGTTCTCCCTCCATAAGCCACAGACACCCAAACCTTTATCTCTAGCCCTGCTTTGAGGAAATCCAAAATAAGAGAGGCCAGGTCAGGGGAGACCAAAGGGCTCTCTCTCTCTTCCAGTTTAGCTTTCTCTTGAGATGCAGAGCAAGACTGCCCCAAACACTGGTCATAACTAACATCAGTAATTCTGTGCGGCAGTGTCTGGGTGACATACAGCCCCCTTCTCCCAGGCCAGTGTTTACACGTCTATTAAAATAAACTTGTGCCCTACCCGGTTTGGCTCAGTGGATAGAGCGTTGGCCTGCGGACTGAAGGGTCCCAGGTTTGATTCCGGTCAAGGGCATGTACCTTGGTTGCGGGCACATCCCCAGTAGGGGCTGTGCAAGAGGCAGCTGATGGATGTTTCTCTCTCATCGATGTTTCTAACCCTCTATCCCTCTCCCTTCCTCTTTGTAAAAAATAAATAAAATATATATTTTTAAAAATAAATAAACTGGCATCTCCATCCTGATTGATGGATTTGGTGGAAGCAACCAGTTCACACCTATGACGAAAATAAAGGAAATGAAAAGGCACTCAAATAAGGATGAGCTGGAAGAAACCTTCAGCAGCTTTTTAAGACCTGGGGAGCTGCACCTATGTATCCAGTTGGAAGCAGGAAACAGATGGTCTACTCAAATTAGAATAATATAGGGACTATTTCAAAAGTGTGGGCAAGGTATAGGGAAATCACAAGGTGTAATACCCAGGGCTAGAAACAGAGGTGTCAGCAAGCACAGGGGGAGGGTGGTTACAAAAGAAAAGAAGAGTCACAGACACAGACAGCCCAAGGGCACCCCTCCCGGAGAGAGCCAGAGGGGAAAATACCCTCTTCCTCTCTCTGCCTCCAACCAGGGCTCCCCTAGGAGAAGCCAGAGGGCAAGAAAGCCACTGGGGAGGGATAAGGGTGGCCCTCCCAGGGCTGAGAGCAAAGCTGGACATGGTGACAGTGAATCTGGAAGAATAAACAGAAAACATGCAACCTGTCTCTAAAAATTATATTTTAAAAATACTTTTAATTTTAAAAATATATTTTTAATTGGCCCATGATCTGTTCTCAATGCGGAATGATCCCAGGCCTATTCTATTCTTTTCTGATGTGTCAAGTTTCAACTCTTCAGACAATCACAGTTCTCCCTATGAATAAACTGAATAAGTCCATTCTCATGCATCCACTCATTCATTCAACATCACATGGATGTGCCATGGGCCACAGTAGGAGCTGGGGATACAAAGATGAACAAGACCAATAGGTCTCTGAACCCATGGAGTTTATGTTGTCCCTCCTCCTGCCCAACCTGGGGACCTCACCCACCTGGGAGAAATTAGATCCTCAGTCCTTGTTATTACTCATGTCATGTGAGGACCTTTGCTGTTCCCAATGGGAGGCTGAAATCTCTGTGCAGGGGTAAGTTAAGGAGCAAGACAGCCTAATGTGAAAGCTTGCTTCATCCCAGCGGTCAGATGAGCTATCTCTCCTGGAGACAGACACCAGGAGATAGGGTGGGGCTAGGTCCCGCTGAGCAGTCAATGTCAGCGTGAACTCCTTTGACCCTCAGAGCTAGAGGTGTCTGGGCCATTCAGGGTACCTTGTGTGCTTGTCTTCCTTCCCTACTAGACTGTTCGCCCCTTGAGGCTGTCTGGCACTGTATTTGTTAAAAGGAAAAATGGCTCAGGGCCCAGTCCTGTCATAAGATCTGAAGCCCAACGCCACCTCTGTGACCCACCTCCTAGCTCCTTGGGAAGCATTCAATAACCATTCATTCAATTATACTAAACCTTTTTATTATCCACCGGGGAGACAAAACACACACAAAAGGGGGCTCTGGAACAAAGGGAAGAGTTCAGGTAGCTCTCTAAAGCAGCTGTAAAGCAAAGCTGAGGGTCCAAGGAAAGAGATGGTCTACACAGGCTGGGCTCACTCAGGACAGACTTCCCGGGGGGAAGGAGACCTTTCATTCATTAGTGATGTAAGAGTGGGAAGGAACAGGCTCCATCTCCTCCTACATGTCCATGAAAACCCACACCGCATGGGAGCAAAGACAGCTCATTCCACTGATCAGCGGGCCACCATCGTGCCCAACACGCCGGGTAACACAGCACCTGAGGTACCGCACAAGCCACTGGGGTCGTGGAAAGAGCTCTGGTCTTTGTGGCGGACAGACCTGGCTGTTAGTTCTGGCTCTATCACTTGCTGGTATGTGATCTTGAGCAAACCATTTAACCCTTCTCTATCTGAGTCTTCGGATTTGAAAAGATGGGTGTGATGCCTCCTCGCAGGCTGTTAAGTTCACAAAATAATCCACGTGAATGTACCCAGCACCGTGCCTTCTGTGTGCACAGTACATGCTCAGGAAAACACTGAGCAGAAGGAAAACGAAAAGATTAGCCAAGAAGGAAGCTAAAAAATGCTCAGAGTTCCCAGACTCTAGGCATGGCCCCTGCCCACCTTTATCTCAAATAGTCCTTTAAGTTCTCATTTTAATTTGTTCACTAAAATAAGAACAAAACATGGGTACAAAGATGTTTCCAACAATGTAATAAATACAGACAGTGTAGAAACAAGACGAGAAACAGATGATTTGGTGTTGGGGCAGCTGGGTTTCAGTCCCAAAGCTGCTGCTAGTTAGTATGACCTTGGGCAAGTCTCCTAACCTCTCTGGGCCTCCGTTTCCTCATCTCTGAAAAGGGCAGAGAGGGCGGAGTGTCTGGCAGGAAAGAGAAGTAAGCCAATGGACTAAGCTAGCTGACTCATAAATTTTCCAGACTAAAAAGTGTATGTTGCTATAGCATGAATTATAAACGGATGGGCAAATACTTGCTCATCCTTTCTTTCTTGTGATTTAAAAGAATAAATGACTACAAATTTATTTCAAACTCAAGGGAAAGGTTTCAATGAGTTTTAACTTCAATACCTCCTGTTTTCTTTTCTTTTTTTCCTTCTTTTGTTAAATTTATCGGGGTGACATCAGGCCCAATAACTGGCTCCCATGGCTCAGGAGTGCCTGCCTCTCTGGTACTTTTTCAACCTCAGAACAGCCCTCCACCTTCCGTTCCTTCCTGGCTCTACCTCCCTGTCACCTGGGCAGCAGCTTCTGAAGAGAAATGAGAAGACAAGATTTAAAAAAAAAAAAAAGCCCGGCCGGTATAGCTCAGTGCTTGAGCATTGACCCATGAACCAGGAGGTTATGGTTTGATTCCCGGTCAGGGCACGTAACAAAGTAGCAGGCTCCATCCCCAGTGGCTCTACCAGGCACAACAGATCGATGATTCTCTCTTATCATTGATGATTCTCTCATTCTCTCTCTCTCTCTCTCTCTCTCTCTCTCTCTCTCTCATCAATAAAAACGTATTTTTAAAAACCAAAACAGTGGGGGTTAATGGGGGAGATAAGGACATATTTGTAATACCTTAACTAATAAAGAATTTAAAAACAAAAACAAAAAAAAACATGGGACCAGAATGTCCAGGTTCCTCACCCCTGCCCCCGCCTCTCTTTTTCCTAAGACTTTCTTAGCCAAGTCAGCCCACCCCAGGTTCTCAGGCCCCAGCCCCTGCCATGCCTGCGCCTGAAAGACCACAATGCACGTGCTGAAGCAGAATCTCTCTGCTAAAAATACCCTGCATTCCTGTGTAGCTACAAAAGCTCTCTCCTCAAGCCCAGGGACAGCCGAGCTAAAAACAGTCACCAGCAGCTTCCAGTGGCACAGGCAGCAAAGGTAGAGGGGCCTGCAAGCAGCGTGCCTGCTCAGCCATCTGCCATCTTGGCCCATCCTGGCTCCCTCCTCCCAACAGCGAGGGGCATCTCAGTGCCTCCCGATGGGCTTCTAGGGTGATGGGTAGGTGAGGGCTGGCTGCCTCACGCACCCACCGGTCCACAGGCTGTCTGGCTCAAAGTTTGAACATCATTTGGGAAGAGGTGGCAGAGACAGGGGAAAGCTGTCAGAGCAACCTGGGAAAGCTGTACTGCCTACCAAAGACAAGAAGTCTGCGCGTTTAGGCAGTCTTTGAAGTACAGTGGGGCCTTGACTTACGAGTTTAATTTGTTCCGTGACGGAGCTCGTAAGTCAAATTACTCATATGTCAAATCAACAGTGAACGAGTGAGACACGTGATGCTGGGCTGATGTTGTGGCGTTCACTGTGACGTTCGCTGCGCCAACTAGCGGTGGGGTATCTGAAGCTGGCTCGTAACCCGAATTTTAGCTCGCAACTCAAAGCAAAAAATCGGCCGAGAGACGGCTCGTATCTCGAAAAACTCGTTAGTCGGGACACTCGTAAGTCAAGGCCCCACTGTAACTTTCACCTCCTGAACTAAAATAAGAAGCCATGTATGGTAGGGGAAGAAGAAAATGCTGGATTCACGCCAAACACAATGGCTAAGGTTCACATCTTCCAGGAAGATGCCCAGGATCTCCATCCCTGCAGGGATGACCTCACAGCCACCTCCTCCAGCAAGCCCAC
Organism: Myotis lucifugus; assembly: GCF_000147115.1. NCBI lineage: Eukaryota > Metazoa > Chordata > Mammalia > Chiroptera > Vespertilionidae > Myotis > Myotis lucifugus. The sequence continues at coordinate 3,361 of NW_005874237.1, read as the reverse complement.
CAGGCCCTCCGTGCATGAGCTCATCCTGTCTATGTGGACCACCAGCTTTACAGCAGAAAGTAGCCCGCTGTCTCGTGCATGTTAGGGACTCAGCTATGTCTTTTGAATGAATGAAAGAGGAAGTGAAACATTTCCATTCATAATGCCTCTGTGATTTTGTAGCTAAATAGTTCTGTTAGCTTGACTCTATCTGTTTTGTCTATGACTTCAGATTAGTAGCTCCCTGAGGGCAGGCACTGTCTTCTCTTTAGCAAATAGCCCCTGGGGCTCAATGTTGTTTGTTGCGTTTGCAAGCACTGATGAGCAAATCATCTTGTGGACTCTCAATATACATACACTTATTTAACACAGAGGCAGAATATTATAGGAATCACTCTTATTCAACTCTAAATCTGATTTTTAAAAGAACTGAGGTGATTATGAACACAGAGGGATCAAGAAAAATAAGGGTGAGAAAAATATAAGGGAGGAACATAAAATGAAGCCAAGGGTGAATTATAAATAAATGGTACCCTAGGAGGTACACAGTAAGAAATGGACTATAATTTGGTTCTGAATTGCCAAGAAAACATGAACAATTACACACATTTCGAAGTCCAAAGATCAAATAAATAAATATAGAAATAAATAAACACACCCATCCATACATATGTACATACTTGACAGCAATCCTTTGAATCTTATGTCACAAACACACATCTTAGGGGGAAGCGTGAGTGGCTCAGCAAAACCACTCATTCCCATGAATAGAAATAGAGGTCAAAGTGCATGTCTTCACCAACGTGAGACAGAGGGTTTCTTTCTATCTCTGTTGAAACGACGGCAGGTCATGACAAAAAAAAAATGTTTAGCCAACCACCAAGAAAAGTGAGTCAGAAACAACAGTCAAAAGGCTGAGGAAAGTTCCTCTGTTGCCACAGTGTCCCCTTCCCTCCTAGCACTGCCCATGGCCCCCTTTCCCCGTGCTTGAGCAGACTCACTGCAGCAGATGTTGGGAGGGGACCTGGACTGGTATGAAAGTCTCCCCATAGCACATTGTGTCCTCTCCTTCTCCGGGCCCTGCCCCTTCACTCCTCAGTACCCATTAGCACTTACCCTGCCTAGCTCTTTGGACCTTGGTTCTTAGGTGCCTTTTTGGCTTCTTTGCTACCTCTCTGCCTTGACCTCCAGAATTTCAGATCAGCTGAAATCAATATTCCTGGATTCTGACTCGCCCTAACATAGACGACATAGACAGTGTGTGTGTGTGTGTGTGTGTGTGCGCGCGCGCATGCGCTCCTGACTCCTGAGCCTCGGCGCTCCTCCAACCTTAGACTCCCTGCCCTTCTAGGACTTCCCTGAGTGCTGACGGACCATCCTTCCCAGTGGAATTCTAGTAAGTCAGAACCAATGTTTTGTTCTACAGCAGCGGTTCTCAACCTGTGGGTCGCGACCCCTTTGGCGGTCGAACGACCCTTTCACAGGGGTCGCCTAAGACCATCCTGCATATCAGATATTTACATTATGATTCATAACAGTAGCAACATTACAGTTATGAAGTAGCAACGAAAATAATTTTATGGTTGGGTCACAACATGAGGAACTGTATTTAAAGGGCCAGAAGGTTGAGAACCACTGTTCTACAGGCTCAAAAGCAGTACAAAAATTTTTAACTGGCAATGAACAATTTCTTTAACCCTAGAACCACTAGGGATGGGTGGAGCCCTTTGGAGGTTTGTGGGGAGAAGAAATTTGATAAAAAGAAGGGGACTAGGACAAAAATGAGAAAAGCGGGAGAGATGAGAAGACAGAGTAGGGGTATAGTCTTCCGCAAAATGCTAACTGAGGGCGGAGTTGGATCATCTGAGCAATGGGCTGCCCAGCCTCCCACGCAGTGGAATAGTCCATAGAGATGAGAAAATGGGAAGGCAGGCCGGGAAGGGGGACCTGCACTCTCAACCATTTAATAGCACCAACATTGTATCTGAAGTGCTGGACACTTTCATACCCTTTCCCAAATGATGAAGATAGATGTTCCACTGATTTGCTTGAATCCCCATCATGGCACATAACACTAACTTATAACTGAGTGCCCCCCGCCACACACACACACACACACACACACACATACCATCAGCTGAGACCTGGGGGCAGGTCTATGTCTTCCTCATCTTGCTTCCCGGTGACTAGCAGAGTGCCAGGCCCAGGTGCTTGGTAAACATGTACGGAACATGTATTTGGCCCAGCGACATGTTATCAGTCAAACAGAGTCCTGGGGGTGGGCACCCAGAATATGACACACCCTCTGCTGAGTATGGAGAACAACCTTTCTGTTCTCAAGGACACTGGAGCGTGGAAAGAGAGACAAGGCCCACAGTACCAAGAGTGCCTACCGTTCATGGAGCCCTCACTAACTCTGGGCACTACGCCAACGTTTTACCCATGTTATCTCATTTCATCCTCACGCGTCACAACTTCGTGGATCAGGGTCCCATGTTAATGGTGGAACCAAGATTCAAAATCGCCTCTTTCAGGCCGCAGAGTCTAAGATCTAAGCCACCAATTCACCCTAGTTCTTCCTCTGGGCTATTTCCATCTGCCCCCTGAGCCTGCCTCCAGTTCCTTCTTTGAGCCTTTGCCAGTGTCTCTGGCCCAAAGTCCTCCTCACCTGGACTGCCAGCCCTGACTCGGAACATCTCAGCTGTAAGTGGTTTCTGTGCACTGTTAAATGCCCGCAGCACGCCGCTGCCTTGAGCCCTTGCTCGCCACCTCGTTCCCTGACCAGTTTCTCACACCATAACACGTGCTCATCCTTATACTGAGCGGCAGCACGCGGTGAGACTTGTAGACACAAACATCATCAGAAGTTTCAGTGACCAGAGGAGGAAGGTTTGCTGCAGCAAGGGAATATGGAATCCATAATAAATCTTCCTCAGTCCCACAATGTCCCTTCAACCATCACCTTTTGAGATCCTACCATGTGCCAGACTCCTTACGAACATGATCATGTTAAATCCTTCACAGGGGAGACCCCTGAGGCGGGATGGTTCAGTAGCTTTCCCAAGGTCACTGAGAGATTACCCATCAGAGCCCAAACTCAACCCCAGGCCTCGGTCTCTCCCGGCTTCGTCATACCCCCTGGACTACACACCCAGGGCATGTCAGGTCCCGGGTTCCAATTCCCCAGCACGTGCTCCTGGCCAATGGCAGCCGGAGCGGGAGCAGCTGGGAGACGCTGTGGCGGGGAGGGGAGGGGGAGACGGGCACAGCTGTTCTGCTGGAGAACTGGGAAGAAGACCCCACTCCTGGAGGCCTCGCCAGCCGCTCTGCTGGTGAGTTACAAGCTGCCACCGCACTCACGCCCTCGTCCTCAGCAAGAGGG
>NW_005874236.1:0-16923 GCF_000147115.1 Myotis lucifugus | reverse complement strand
TTTGTTTGTTTGTTTGTTTTTTACAAATTTTGGAGACCCCAATATAATATCTACAGCAAACATTAGGAATGAATACATTTTGGGTATATTAGAAGTAGCTATATTATGTATGAAGTTTTGGTATATTTACAGGATTTTGGTTATAGTTGCTACAAGTTAAGGGGAAGATAAAACAGAAAAGGAGCATAGCATAGGTACAAAATGAGAGCACTGTTGATAAAAAGTAAAAGGGAGAAAAATGATTTCTAGATTATATTGCAGAGTAAATATTAATATTTTTCATCTTATTAATAAAATGAATTAAAATGTAGCAAGTATCCTTTGTTGTAGCTTTGCAGGAAATAAAATTCTGGAACGAGTTTGAAAACTTATGAAAACCATGTGGGACAAATTTCCATAATGCCCAATCTTCTTAGGACACCTTATTGCCTTCTACATTCTTAAATTTTGCTATCTTGATTTTTTAAATTTTATATCATGAAAATATCATTCACAGATGAAATATTTTGTTCTAATTTTATAAAATATATTTTATAATAATAAACACAAACTGATTTTATTCAAACAGAACATTGTAATCTGATTGTATCACACTTTTGCAAAATAGAATTTGAAAGGAGCTCTTTAGGGCCCTTGGAAAGAGAAATTGCACTGTGCAGAGTTAAGAGGCAGGGAAGACTTGGCTAGTGCCATGAGGTCAAGACTACGCAATAGGAGAGAGAGACAACTCAACTCTGTTGAAAAAAAGGCAGAAGCGTTTTTAAGCACTGGGGTGAGCAAGTGGGAAAGTCCAGGAGGATGTTAGAGGGGACGCTGGTCAATTTGATTAGGTCATTTTCATTTGGTAATTAGTGCTTATCACAGTTAGGTTCTTACCCTCCCACATAGACTGGGAGGGAGACAGGGGCCCCGTCTTTCTTTATGATTATATTTCAAAAAGATGGTTCCCAAATCCTTGAGAAAGACAGAGGCAGGGAGAAAATCTACATCTCAAAGGGAAAAAAAGATTTTACAGTGCTGAGGTTTTTAAAGTAAATGGTCTGAGGAAACCTGAGGGGAAGTTAAGGCCATCTAGTATCACTTGCTAATACAACACAGTAACAATAACCATAAATGTAATTTATTTTCTCCAAAATTTTGCCTCAGCAGCAGGAATGTTTTTATTTTCCAATTCTCTTAGTCATCAGATAATATTTTAAAAAAAGTTGAGTTGAGATATTCAGAGAAATCTAACTTCTGAGAAATCTAACAAATACCAAGTTTAGAAGGTATTAATACATTAATCAATAACCCCACAATAATAATGAAAATTAATATTAAATAATTATTACCAATTTATTGTTGAGATATGACAGGCCATGTGCTAAATCCTTTACATACTAGTATATGACCTCTGTTTGTCTTCACACTAATCCATTGGTTGGGTATATTGCTATCACCATTTTGCAGATGAGGAGAATGAAATTCCCAGAGGTTGTAACTTCCTTTGAGTCCCACAGGAAGTGAGTATAGAGTAAAAGTTGATTTGGGACTTTTCAACAGAATTAGTGACTAGATATATTTTGTGTGAAACATGAATTTATAATTTTTATACAATTTTATTACGACTCTTAACTCAGCTTGTGAAAAGTCTACTTTCCTCATCTAATGTAGATCTACAGACATTACAGCAGGCCCTGTAAACTCCGTGGGTTTATTAGAGTAAGAAAGACCTTACAGCAGGAGCTGAGAAATAGTGGGTAATGTTTCCCAAAGGCTTTAAATAGATGTACGTCCCTGGTGTGACTTAGGAGGTTTCTTACTGAACCCAAGGGAAAGGGACTTACACGTTCCATGTTATCCACTTAATTGCAGGCATAAGCTTATCAGGAGCACTTCAGCTAAAACAAATCAATAATGTATTCAAAGCACAGTTGGAAGATACAGTTGATGGATTTTGCAGCCTTCCAGAGTATGCTGGCTGATACGCGTGTGAGTCTTGGTGGCCTGGTCAGTAATGAGGCCAATAGCTTCTGGAGCTTGATGGTCAGGATATGAAATGTGGATTCTGATTAAGTGACAGAGTGAGTGAATTAGGAGTCTGGCTGCCATATAGTAGAGCCTAAATAATAATGAGGGGATCTTCTGGTTTTCTCAGTTCATTATGAAAACCATAGCCTTAATTCCAGAAATACATCCACCAGAAATACATTAGTTATACAGTAACTAATTCATTACCTCATTTTGGGAATTTGGATATATCCATGGTGTCCCCAAAAATGTATACATTCTTTAAAAGCTGATAGCTCAATTTTAAGAATGAAATGTATTTTAATAAACACTGCCTTTATAATTATTCAAAGTGTGTGTATACATTTTTGGGACACCCTGTATATATATTATTAGAAAAAATATGCAAATGGATTTATAGTAAATCAGCCTTGTATATTCCTAATGCCAACCTAACTATTTTATGTAATAGTTTTCTAAATATTTCTAGAAAAAGTGAGAAAATTTTAATGTAACCCAACAGAGAGGTACAAGAGTTCTTTGTAAATATAAATGTATAAAAAGTGGAGTAACTGTGTCAATTAAATTGTATTTTTCTTCATATTCTTAATGTGTTGATTTTCTAATGTTGCTCAATCTTGTAAATCAGTTATAGTACATAGCACATAAAAAAGAAAAGTGTGTGTCTCTAAATACAAGAAAAAAAATAAAATTTATTATAATACAGTTATTTTCTCCTGAATAATGTAATATGTCCACTTAAAGAGAAAACCCTTCTTTAATAATATTGAAAGTTTTCTGTTAACTCAACTGTGGATAAATTTGAACATATAAAGAAAACATTAAAAAGCTATATAATAGCTATTTAAATGAAGACTATCTCTCACTAAAATAAAGTCTGAAGTGTAAAATTTCTTATATGATATTATACCAGTTCTTTAAAAATAAAGTTTTTTTTTTCAATTAGATAACACCTCACCATTATATTACATTTGGAAAATACAGGAATATAGAAAAATAAAAAATGCTCATAATCATATTATCAGAAGGTAATCATTATAATGAGTGAACATATTATTTGCTAAATATTTTTTCTGAAATTTTTGTTTTTTATAGTTATAGTATCACACTATAATTCTATATCATCCTTTTGGACTTCACATTATATCAAAACACTTTCCTTATTTTTATAAATAATACTTTATTCACAGTAGATATGGTATCAGTTAAGCAGATATACCAAAGTTTTATTTTTTCCTTGAATTCTTTATATATATAATGGATTTCAGAGAGGAAGGAAGAGGGAGAGAGAGATATACACATCAATGATGAGAGAGCATCACTGATCAGCTGCCTCCTGTACTGGGGATCTAGCCTGCAACCCAAGCATGTGCCCTTGACCAGAATCGAACGCAGGATCCTTCCGTCTGCAGGCTGACACTGTATCCACTGAGCCAAACCAGTTAGGGCTCCTTGAATTCTTTTGAGTATGGGAAATATTATACAAATTTTAGCCCTTCATTAATCATACTATAAAGGACTCAGTGCAGAACAGGAGAAAATGGGACCACTTTCTCCATCTCGGCCCTTATGGACCGCTTCAGTCTCAGGAGAAACAAAGAAAGTGGTCCCTTGGGAAGGGGCAGGGTCTCGGTTGCTGAGCGGGACCCCCAGCCTCCAGTGATTTGAAAAGTAACAGACGTTTAAGCTGGTTCCTACATACAAATACTCTCTCTGAAAGCTCGGTGAAATTGAACCACAGCTGTCACTCCAATGTGAGTAAGACTAAATCTAATTTGTTGGGTGGAAAGAGTTAAATGAACTTTAACTGAAAAGCTTTCTTTCTCTTCCTCTCAGGGTAGAATACAGCCAAGGGCAACAGCGGATGACTAATGTGTAGAATATTGCAATTAGTATAGCAAGGTACTTATAGGGATCAAATTAAAAAATTCATTAACGTACGCACTTAATTAAGAAACACTTTTCGGTTTACATGATAAATTATGACACCTATTAAATCTTCCAGTACAGGCTGTAATGGCTTCTTTGCTCCCGGGTAGAGAACTATCGCCTGTGAGGTCCTCTGAAACTCCCCAAGGACCAGAGCATTCGTTATAAGTGTATTAACAACAATGCTTTCCCCTGCAAGGTGCAGGAGCATCTTTATTGGAAACTAATTTTAACTTAAAAAAGCGCCAGGGAGGAGGGTGCCAGCCAATGATAGCAAACATAAAATGACCTTGAAAAGGAAACAGAAGCCCTGGCTTCCCAACAGTCCCTCAAGGGAGGTAGCAGGAATGATAAGTTTTTTTGTTTGCTTTTGTGTCTTTTGTTCCCCTTCTCCTTAAGAATAAATGTTACCAATGGAGAAAGAACATATTGGAAATAAATTATATGTATTAGGTTAGTGGTAAATACGCCTTTTTTGTTTTCCTTTCTCCTATAAATGTTACCAACGAAGAAAGGACATATTGGAAATAAGTTATATATTAGAAGGTTAGTGGTAAATAATGCCTTTATGTTTTCGTTCCATGGGACATACCAGGAAGGAGAGAAGGAAGAAAGGGAGTAATGGAGCAAGGAAATGATAAAAGAGCAAAAATAAAAGTCACCCTAACCGGGTGGCTCAGTTGATTGGAGCATCCTGTCTTATACCGAAAGGCTGCAGGTTCGATTCCCAGTCAGGGCACATATCCAGGTTTCGGGTTCATTACCCAGTTGGGGTGCAACCAATCTCTCTTTTTCTCTCTCTCCCTCTCTAAAAAAAATAATAAATAAATAAAAACATATTATTGTGTGAGGATAAAAAAAAAAAGTTACCGTGGCTGGAATAGTTCAATGGTTAGAGCCTCAGCCTGTGCACTGGAGGGTCATTGGTTCAATTTCCAGTTAAGGGTATGTATCTGGGTTGCAGGTCTAATCCCACCCCAGTTGGGGCACGTGTGGGAGACAATCAATGTGTCTCTCTTACATCGATGTTTCTCTCTCTCTCTCTCTCTCTCTCTCTCTCTCTCTCTCTCTCTCTCCCCCCTTTCTCCTTCCTTCCACTCTCTCTAAAAAAAAGAAATCAATATAAAAAATATCTTCACTCCTCATGTGAGGATTATAAATAAAAATATAAATTATCAAGAATAAATGTATAAGGAAATCAGAAATATCCCTCAGAATCTGGCAGTATCTGAGTCCTTTCTGCATTATGGAAAGTGTGGATATACAGTGATAATAAAACTTTACATTTCTATTATTTTCTTCAGGGTCTCTTCAATATCTTCTTTCATACTCTTTATAACTCTAGAATTAGCAGAGCAGGTAAGGACAGGTAGAGAATCAAATTGGTTTCTCAGGGTTAAACTTATTCGTGATCTCTGGCACAATTTACTGTTCTACAGACTACAGAGATTTTACAGTTGAGCCAGTGCTTTCCTGGATCCACGTACCACTTGATAGTTTACAAACATATGCCTTTCTGCTCGGCATGGTCTCATTGTGCCAGGGCTGTCATTATTATTCCAGCTTACAATCACAGGAAAAGCTCATACCACTGGTAGTGCGAGTAGAAGACTCCAACCATGTACTCACCTCTCTGATTTCTGTGAGGTATCTGACCCGTTATCACATGCAGAAAGGAGGATTGCAGGCAGGAAGTGGTCAAGCAGGAGTCGTAAGAATCTGGGGACAGAAGTGGCAGAGTTGACAGAGCAATACCTTTCCCAGCTCATTTCTTTCTCAGCCTGTCCCTATTTGAAGCTTTGTTATGGGGTCATGGGATCACATCTTTAACTCCATAAAGCAACCTCCACTTTCAACTTATACCATGCAGACCACACTGCCTTTATGTCTTCTCTTTCAGTACTATTGATCATTCTTCCTTTAATTTTTTGTCCCTATGCCTATTGTAGAAGCAACATAAAAACCACCTCGAAGAACAATTTGAAAAAAGATTTTTAAAATAAAGTCTAGCACAAGTATTTTTATTTCTACTTCTTAAAAAAAAGCTTTTTCAGCCTGCAATAATCACAACCTGCAATTATCAAGTGCTATAGCGAGAATTTTAATGGATGAATGAGGTAGGAGACAGGAAGTACATGAGAGGAAGTGAAGCTTGAAATGGTACCCATAATCCTGATACCCGTCTCTTGTTTGAGAGCCAATGTGCAACAGATGAAACGGCTTTCACACTTGTAAACTGCAACCCAGAGTACACATAAATAAATTAACAAAAATGTACATTGACCCACACACATACACACATAACTACATATAGCTGTGTTCTGAGTAGGAGACAAGTGAATGCCTGCAAACTAACTAAGGGATGCATATCAGCCTCCATGGCATGACCCTTGGTCTATAATTGTGTCTGGGGCAACAACACTCTGCTCCACAGCGGTGCCTTACTCAGAACACAGGCAGAGTTTGAAGGAGTGACTCTGTCACAATCTATTTCCTTAGTCAGATCTGCTGGTCCTCTAATGATATCTGAGTCTCACCTGGAATCAAGATGATCTAGCATTTCCCCTGAATGTAGTCCAATCCTTGAAGAAAGTGGTCATTTCCGGTCTCCTCAAAACACTTAAAAAGGGTTAGCAAAACAAGTTATAATTTCCTCTGTTGCTTATGACCCTGAATACATGATTGATATTATCTCCTTCTTCAAATATCCACTAAAGTTTTCCTTACTCAACACCGGCACTTTAGTGAGCCAATGTTGCTTGCCTGGTGGGATAAATCCAAATCTTCATTCTCAGAGGTCTGACTTCTCAGTTGTATTGTCCTTGCCTGGCTATGGTTGCTACAGTTACTCATTTACTGTTATCACTGGCAATGAAGCAGGTTTTAAAACCACTTAGGTTTAGTCACACTCTTCCTTGTCTTCATTGTGAGACAGCAATCCTAGCTTCTTAGAATAATCAGGGTTGATTATCTTCACTAATGCAATAATTCATTTTTATGTCTACTGGTCCACCAACATAGGGAGGCCCAAATAGTCAAAATAATTTGAAGCTTCCACTTCAGTGAAACCCTCTGACTCCTAGCAGAAGGAATATTCTCAGGAACTGAAATCTCTAGTGCCAAAGCTTTGTGGGCAAGAAACAAAAATTCTGCAAATGGGACAGATACTGGGAGTAATAATAAGATAAGACCATTCCTACTTTCATTCCTTGGTTCCTGGACTCAATATGTCTTAGTATTTCTTATTTATTGATCATTAGAATAATGCATATACCAAATCCTGGAGGACAACACCCTAACTGGCAGCAGGTTGCCCTTGAACCAGTACCTTAGCTGAGACTCTAACAGTGCTATTCCACTATTATATTAGACTAGAGGCCTGGTGCACAAAATTTGTGCACGGGGGGTGGGGGGTCCCTCAGCCCAGCCTGCACCCTCTTGCAATCAGGGAGCCCTTGGGGGATGTACTTGGCGCTGCTGCGGAGGCAGGAGAGGCTCCCGCCACCACTGCCATGCTTGCCAGCCATGAGCCCAGCTTCTGGATGAATGGCGCTCCCCCTATGGCAGTGCACTGACCACCAGGGGGTAGCTCCTGTGTTGAGCATCTGCCCCCTGGTGGTCAGTGCGCATCATAGCGACTGATCGTTCTGCCGTTGGGCAGAAACTGGCTCTCCGACATCCCCTGAGGGGTTTCCAGATTGTGAGAGGGCACAGGCCAGGCTGAGGGACCCCACTGGTGCACGATCAAGGCTGAGGAGGGACGTAGGAGGTTGGCCAGCCAGTGATGGGCCATGGGAGGGCTCCATGGCATGTCTGGCCTGTCTTTCTCAGTCCTGATCAGCTGGACCCCAGCAGCAAGATAACCTACCAATTAAAGAGTCTACCCCCTGGTGGTCAGTGCAAGTCATAGTGAGCAGTTGAGCGGCCTTAGCATATCATTAGCATATTATGCTTTGATTAGTTGAACAGCCAACTGGACAGCAGGACACTTAGCATATTAGGCTTTTACTATATAGGATTGGCATCTTCTATATGAGGGGCAATGGTAAAGCCGTGGATACCTAGATCCCTTAGGATAAAATGAGTCCCTTGATCCAAGGGATTATTTTGTCATATATGATATTTATTTATTAGTATTTTATATGCCTTCAAATGACAGTTATAGGTAAGGTACTGTGGACAGAAAGGCAAACTCAAATATGAATATTCACTGACTCTAATGAAGACAAATGATTACCCCTTACTCGTGAAAGAGGTCTTATGTAATTGATTTGACAGTGGTTGGCTTGTGTCCCCAAGGAATGTTCCCATACAGGACAATGATTGTCTCTGTGATGAAAGATTGGGTTTTCAGCAGTAACTGAATATACTAACAGCCAACTCCACATGAAGAGAATGATTAAATGCACTACTCATAGCTCTGAAAAATGAGAGAATCACAGAATTTCCTTCTACTTTGAACTTCGGGCCACATCTGTGTGCAGTATTAGTGAGGTATAATGAGGTTTTACGTTAGTGCAAATAGATGTTGCCTAATTGTGAACTAGGCTCTCTTGTATCACAGAAACATTTAATGATTACAATGATATCAGTTGAGGCAGAGGCTTGCCACAACAGAGATAGGAGAATAGGCAACCTAGTATTGTCATTCACTTATGCTGCCTGGACTTACCTAGGTTCAATCTTGAATGTATCCATTTCATTATACAATGAATTTCTGCCATGACATGGTGAATCTAATAATACCCAGCTCACCAGGGGCAGTTCTACTTTCAGTTTTTGGTATCCCATGTTCAGGTGCTCATATTCTATTTAGACCCACTAGCAAGTCAGAACTATTTGTAAAATGATGAATGTTCTGTGATGATGGCATGGACTTCCTCTAGATCATCTCGTGTCTGCATTGCAGTTTTTCTTTGGGGGCTTTCTAGGGACTTCAGCTTACTTCCTATTCAACACTGATTCTGCTAGCGTGACCGACATGCTAGATCACGTGGTCTAAACAAGGCAGCTTGAAATGAAGCTTGTGTAGACGAAAAAACCCTCTTTTGCTCTGGACCCCATTTGAAACTGACAGACTTTCAAGTTTTTCATTAAGTGGGTTGCATCAATTTTCCCATGTGTTGTTTACACTACTGTTAAAAGTCAAAGAAGCCCACTCAGTACTGTGTTTTTAGTGTTAAAATTATTGAACTTAGATGTTAGGGATCTTAGTTCAATGATGTCTACCTATCAATCCCAATCTGAAAGAGACAAGCTACCATAGATGCCCCCAGACTTTCCCGATGTGCCTTAATTGATAGTTAACTGGTTTGTATAGTTTTTTCCCCCAGAAGATATCCAATATCCTTAAAATCAGCCAGCTTATACCACATTGCCTATAGTCATTATTTTCCCCAAACTGATTATCTTAGTTTAGATTCTCCTTGAAGCAGATCTTGAGACCAGGATTACATGCAAGGATTCTATTTAGGAAGTACATGTTATACCAGTTGGAAATGAAATGTATGTATAAAATAATGGGTGCATTATTAAGCTAACTGTCACAGTAGGCATTTGGAGCTTAATCCCACAGGTAGCCTCTGGGAAACTGTAAAACCAATGCCTCAAAATTAGTCCACCCCAAAACACAAGAACTGAGGTAATTACATACCAGTTTCCATGAGTCTTTGGTGAAAGGCTGTGGTGGGAGTGTTCCTCCCTCCACACCTCCAATCTGCTGTGCATAAGCGCATCAAGACTTCCCATTATTCTTGGAAAAAGAGTGTTTAGACTGATAGATGCAGATATTGTCACTTGAAAGACAGCACATCACACTGTAAAGCTGAGGGTGGGATACTGACAATATTTGCCACACATATCAAGTACAAATATAGTGTCCACATAAACTCATATCCCATAAACTCATCTTCTCATCCCAATTAACAACAAGCTAATGACAAGGATTGTCACCATCCCACCTGCTGTCAGTGATAGGCCTGTAAATCCTTCAGAATGGTGAGTGATTCAAATCCAAATTGCTTGAATATCTCTTTTCTAGAGTCACTCATTCTCCACTGTCTTACCCTGGGACTCCTAGAAAGTAGAACCTGAGTCATATGCTGACACTGAATTGGTCAGGTAAACAGATTTGAAAGAAAATGAAAACGAAGTAAAATCCTATCTAATAAAAGAGAAACACGGTAATTAGCCATAACTTCGCTATGCTTCCCATTGGCTAATCAGGGCGATATGCAAATTAACTGCCAACCAAGATGGCGGCTGGCAGCCAGGCAGTGAAGCGAACAGGAGGCTTGCTTGCTCCATGATGGAGGAAGCCAAGGTTCCCCGCCTTCCACTGCTGGGCTCTGAGCTGCAGTTTAAGAAACATTGTTGCAATTATAGAAGCAAAAAAACACACCCAGATACCTGCTTTTAGCCGTCAGAGCTAGAGCGAGCAGGACCGAAACAGTGTTACAATTATAGAACCCAAACAAACCAGATACCTGCTTTTACCAGCCGAGGCCTCAAGCTGGAGCCGGCTTCAGAGCTAAAGCCAGCTTTCAGCTCTAGTGACAGCCATAGAAGGTAAATAAATCCCAGAATAAAAGAAAAAAAGAAAAAAAGGACAGGTTGGAAGCTTCAGTCACCCACCAGCCTGAAAACAGCCCTCAGCCCCTCACCCAGACTGGCCAGGCACCCCAGTGGGGACCCCCACCCTGAAGGGGGTGTGACCAGCTGAAAACAGCCATCATCCCCTCATCCAGGCTGGCCAGGCACCCCAGTGGGGACCCCACCCTGAAGGGGGTGTAACCAGCTGAAAACAGCCATCATCCCCTCATCCAGGCTGGCCAAGCACCCAAGCGGGACCCCCACCCTGATCCAGGACACCCTTCAGGGCAAACCAGCCGGCCCCCACCCGTGTACCAGGCCTCTATCCTATAAGAGTAAAAGGGTAATATGCCCACCAGCACCAGGATCAGCGGAGCCATGAGGCCTCCCAAACCCGGGATCAGCAGAGCTGCGAGGCCTCCTGGCACTGGGATCAGCGGAGCCGCGAGGCTTCCTGGCACCGGGATAAGTGGAGCAGTGAGGCCTCCCAGCACCGGGATCAGCGGAGCAGCGAGGCCTCACTGCCCCTGTGTCAAGCGGAGCTGCAAGGCCTCCCAGCACTGGAATCAGCAGAGTCGAGAGGCCTCCTGGCCCCTGGAGCAGCGTGACAGGAGGCAGCGCCCAAACCCCCTGATTGCCCTGCGGCTCTGTGTGTGACAGGGGGCGGGGCCACAACCTCCCTATCCGCCCTGCTCTGTTCGTGACAGGGGAAGGCACCCCAACCCCCTGATCGACCCTGCTTTGTGTGTGACAGGGTGTGGTGCCCCAACCCCCTGATTGACCCTGCTCTGTGTGTGACAGGGTGTGGTGCCCCAACGCCCCCATGGGCCCTGCTCTGTGTGTGATGGGGTGGAGCCACAATCTCCCCATTGGCCCTGCCCTGAGTGTGACAGGGGGGAGTGCCCCAACCCCCTGATGGGCCCTGCTCTGTGCGTGACAGGGGGTGGCACCGCAATCTCCCCATCGACCCTGCCTTGAGTGTGACAGGAGGCGGTGCCCCAACCCCCCAATCGGTCCTACCCTGAGCATGACTGAAGGTGGCATCGCAACCTCCTGATCCGCCCTGCTCTGTGCATGACAGGGGGCGGCGCCCCAACTCCCCAATCAGCCCGGCTCTGAGCCCAACCAGGGGCTGCACGTAGGGATTGGGCCTGCCCTCTGCCACCCGGGAGCAGGCCTAAGCCAGCAGGTCGTTATCTCCCAAGGGGGTCCCAGACTGTGAGAGGGCACAAGTGGAGCTGAGGGACAACCCCCCCCCCCCCCCCGCCAGTGCACAAATTTTTGTGCACTGTGCCTCTAGTGGAGAAATAATAGATATAAGTAAGCATGTTACCAAGACGTTTACAACTTCATGATAAGTTGATTGCTCAATCTTAGAGAAACCTCAGGTGTGTTTATCCTGCATCCACATATTTAGTGGGAGGAAGTGAGGAAAATTTGACCAATTGCATCTCTCATCAGTCAGTTTACTTCACTGGACATTAATTTCTGTCTTTTGTATTTGCCTTGAATGAAATCCCAGTGGGTTCTGTAACATGTCAAGCCTTGGTGTCAATAAACAAACCTGAATGCCCAGGAGTTTTAATAAGAGCTCCAAGGTTAATCACAGATATTGAAGGAAACTTTCTTTGTCCTGCTGTCTTTGCATTTATTTAATTCATTTGCAATTATTTCTATGCTATTTTGTACATTTAATTTTTTTTTTTAGCAGGCAACCTCCTGAAAGGCAAACACAAACTATCCCTATTTGTTCTCAACCCATAGTACTTGATTATAATAATTAACATTTATTGAATACTTAAAAACTGCTAATATTATTTAGTCCCCACAACAAATATAAGTATAAAACTATTAAGTTGCTTTCCCAAAGTTCCCAAATTGTTAATTGAAGGAGATGAGTTTTGAATCAGGTAGTCTGGCCCCAGAGGACGGAACTTAGCTTCTATCCAAGGTTGCTTCTTTAGCATAGTCACTAAGGCATCATTTCAGGAATCTGTGCGCTTTATAGAGAAGAAGAAAAAAGATGAAAGGAAGGTGGGAGAAATAGCCTCATTTGGGGGCATCTTTATATTACCAATAGTGCAGTTATAGAAATGAAAAAGTGACATATTCATTTCCATTTTAAAATAAAATAATTGGAAATTAAATGATTAAACTTTTTGTCACACGATAATCCCCTTCATTTATTTTGCAAGAGTGGTTTAATCTTATTTTCAGTAGCACTAGTGCTTGCACAGTCAGATTATATAAGGAGGAAGTATGGGTGAAATTTGCTCATTTGTTACTAAATTTTACTGACTTTATTTTGTTGCAAAATGAAAATTCAAATAGAATTATGTAATTTCAAAGTCAGATTTTTAAAATGCTGTCTATTTCTTCCAATGGTATTTGCTATTTTAAAACATAAAAAAACACGATTTAAAGGATTTTGAAACTTTTTAAATCATTTAATGGAAATGTCAACATGAGGCTACTTTTTGTCAGGTCATGAGGTATTCAGTAATAGATCATCCATATTAGTGATTTTCTTTGCAGATTGTTTTGTGTGACACAAGATACCCTATGAATCCTCCAAAACAGCCTGTAATGGCTGCTAATCACCCAAGTGTCAGAGCTTATAGCTTTAATATATCTTTCTCGGACTATATCAGAAGACAGTAACAATTTCAAGAACAAGTGCTTAAGACTGCCATCAAATAAATTCTCAGTCCCATTTCACCTAAAAGCACATTTCTATTTATGACAGAGGAGGGCAGCTGTCCTTAGTCATGAGGAAATTTTCATTGAAATCTGACTTCTAAATTTTCAAAAAAAAAAGGAGTCTTTATTGGGAAAGCATTATTCAAGTAAGATGGTGTGACTGAAGCTACAGAAAACTGAAAGGTCTCTCGGCGTTAGTGGGTGTGTTGTGTCACCTTGGGCAGGGTGTTTTTCTGAGCCCAGGTACCCCTTGTTTCCTGGTTAACAGTCAGTATTTTCAAATCCAGCCCATCAATTCCTCTTCTGCCTGGGGCTCACTCCACAGCCCCTGGCTCATTCCCACTCTAGCTATAGTCTTCCATTTATTTTGGTGATTCAAGTTAGCTACTTTCTTCACATATGTAAATTGATTTTGGACTGACCTTTCATTGTATTTCTTACTAGTGCCTTAATCCCAGTGTTTTGCCCAGTTCCCAAAAACTTGAACCTGTTATTTTCCTCATTGTTCTGCTTGATGATACTTAGAGCATTTTGGTTGCTGTGTGTGCAACCCTTACTCTATGAGCTTCTAATTTCTCTTATCCACACTCTTGCATGTCTTTGGACTCTCACTCATCCACCTTGTTTGATTTTGACTCTTGTTCTCTTGTGTTGTGAAAAAGAAACCTGGGTATTCTTCCTTCTCTAATTGCCTGATAATTCTGCCTTTATAAGAATGGGACTAATTCTTATGTCACTGTGTATTATTCACACATTTTCATCTAAGATTTTATTGTGTGCTTCCTTTTGAGTATATAATATTGTGTATGTTCTACACAATTTTGTGTATTCTACAAATTAATATAAATAGGAGCAAGATGTGAAATAGATATAAACTTTGGAAAACATCTCAGGATGAAGCTTCTATTCCCAGATTATTTGTTTAAGAGAAGTTTCCTGCAGGCAAAAGAAAAGAACATGAGGAAAGCTTTGAAGATTTGAGTTGGCACCTTGTTGAAATCTGGCCCTGAAAATCTTTGAAATCCTGATGTATACTGTAAAAGCTAAAAAATGTAGATTTTGTGTGTGTGTGTGTGTGTGTGTGTGTTAAAAAAAACCCCACTTGTGTAAGACATTTAGTTATGCAAAAATAAAGGACATCTTCTGATGATAAAATACAGTATAATTGTCAGAAAAAAATATATTGAACTTTGTTTAATTTGTCTTTGATTTCATAGAGTACATTATCAATTTCACTGTCCTCCTTCCTAGGATAGTAGCAGACAGCTCACAGGGGAGATAGCAGTGGCTGCTCCCCAGTGATGTAGCCACACAACACAGCAGCACCACCTGCCTGTTTCCCACCCAAAAGCCTCCCTGAGAGACATGCTCAGAAAGTCCCAGGTCCGCCATGCCACCCCTCCCCGCCCCCCCCCCCCGCCCCCCCCCCGCCCCGTAGCCCTGGGAGAATGAACTCAGAAGGGTGGGCCACAGAGTGATGGGACAGGCCCAGTGATTCAACAGGTTGTGTGTGGAGGGTGCCACTGTGCACCTGAGGTGGGGAAGAATGGTCCCCTTTCTAAAGCTGCACAGTTCAATCACTGTCTGAGACTCTGACAAGACCTTCTCCAGAAAAAGAGTTCCCCATCGGTCCCTGTTGGGTGCAGCCTTAGACCCCTCTGCAGGACCCATGCACAGCAGAGTGGTATCGCCAGTAGTTGGAGGACCGAGCAGTGTGCTCCCCAGGCTGGTGCTGTAACAACAAGAGTGCTGGATCCTGGGAAGGTGGCATCTGGGTCTCTAGCAGACTCCCTTTTCCCAAGGAGGACTGGATCCCCGCTGATTTTTCACCGCCAAAGGCTATGCAGGCTCCTCTTTTCATGTCTGTTGCTCTGGGTTGGGGATCCCTGCGTGGGGTTGAGACCCCTCACTCCTGGGGGGAGGGAGTTTTGCAGTGGAGATGTGCCTCCCTCCAGCTTCTCAGTTACCATGCTTGGTGTTGGGGCCAGCCCTTTCTGTGTCTCCACCCTTTTCATCAGTCTCTATGTGGCTTCTTCTGTAAGTGCTTGGTTAAAATACTTCAGTTCAGCTAGACTTCAGTTGGTTGTTAGGTTGATTGCTCTATAGTTTAGCTGTAATTCTGGTTTGGTGCTGAGACCAGTGAGTGTAGCTTCCACCTACTCTGCAGCTTTCTTGAAATCCCCGAGTAACTTGAACTTAAAGGCCATAATTGCTGGCCCGGCTGGTATGGCTCAGTGGTTGAGTGTCAACCTATGAACTAGGAGGTCATGGTTCAATTTTTGGTCAGGGCACATGCCCAAGTTGTGGACTCTATCCCCAGTGTGGGGTGTGCAGGAGGCAGCCTATCAATGATTTTTCTCATCATTGATATTTCTATCTCTCTCCCTCTTCCTTCCTTTCTGACATCGATAAATTTTTTTAAAGGCAGGAATTGTTAAATTGTTTGTGCATTTATTAAAATAAAATGCTTTTAAATTACCAAGGGAGCAGTTACATGTAGAGGCTCTGGTAAAAATGTCTTATAGAATCATAAACAAGTGAGTGAGCAATACTGCTTTCCAAGAATAAGAGGACTTGATACAGCACGAGGAATAGACAAAATAAACCACTTCAGTTTCCGCCCCTGCCCCCATATACGTTAGATAAAAGCAAAGTGCTATACCATTTTTTCCTCAAAACTTCCATGATAACAAAAATGGATTGTGAATCAGAGTGATCAACCCCAGAGTATAATGGTTCTCAGTGTTCATTTATCTAAAATAGAAAATTGACACATATACCACTTTGAAAAATTATGATTTATGTCACTAGCTTGTTGTTTTCCTTCCTCTACCATCACCCAAGACTACCTTCTGTTTGAGGGCAAACTCAGTACCAAACACCTGCATGGCAGCTATGGTCTCTGCTTCCCTTTCACATGATGTTAGCCTGATCCATCTGCAAGATGAGTTTGTGTGCCAATCCTGATTATTCAGGTGGGACTAGACTCTTTAGAAATTTTTAAGAATTTAAGGAACAGCAAAGAAATAGCTTTTCTTCTCCCTCTGCTTTCTTTGATCTAAATGTCTTATTGGGGTTTTTATCACCATCTTTTCTCTGATAAGAAAAACCTCACATATCAATGAGACTTTACTTGATCTAGGGCCAACTAGCCCTTGTGGGGTAATTAACTGGCATACTGATTGGCAAAAACCCAGCCCAAATTTTTGTAGGTGATTTTTGGCACAGGTAATTGTCTACTTGTGAATAATTTCTAAAGTTGTGGTTAGCAGAAGGTAAATGATATTTTGATTCTGAAGCATCTTACAAATAAATACCACATAAAACTATAAATGCCAAGGGATTTGATTTAAATTTTAAAATATTTTTGACCAATCTAGATTCTGGGACATAGGAAAATTATTTCTGCATATTTAAAACTGGAGGCCCCGGGTGCACAAAAATTTGTGCACTGGGGGGTGGGGGGGCGGGCATCCCTCAGCCCGGCCTGTGCCCTCTCACAGTCTGGGACCCTCAGGGGATGTCCACCTGCTGGCTTAGGCCTGCTCCCCAGGGGATCGGGCCTAAGCTGGCAGTCAGACATCACTCTGGCAGCCCGGGAGCCTTGGGGGATGTCCACTTTCCAGCGGGGAGCAGGCCTATGCTGTAGTCGGACATCCTTAGTGCTGCTGAGGAGGCGGGAGAGGCTCCCAC
>NW_005874235.1:0-16924 GCF_000147115.1 Myotis lucifugus | reverse complement strand
TAACTCCTCCAGAAAGTAAGTCTCACAACGAACACAAACCAGCAGCTCATAGCCGATTCAGGCCAAAGAGTTGATCCACACAGACTTGTTTCCCATAATATGAATTAGTTGCTGAATTTCCAGCTTTAGTTGTAGAATGGATAGGCCAAGCAATGCAGAGCCCAGGTTTCTGCAGAAAGCAATTGGCTGGAGCTTCATAGATGCTACTCCATTCCTTCTAAACATAGGCCCTTCCATCTGCCACACTCCCTACCTGACCCACTCACTTATGTCCCTGCCTGGTCCCAGAGGCTTAGGATTTAGGCATTACCTAACCCAGCCCTCTTTTAATAAGCTAGACTGCCATTGCACTATGAGTCAATGGTAGGAACTTCACTGAGGATGCAGGGAGTATTAAATGGCTACTCATAACACATTTGATTGGAGAACAATCCATCTGATGTTCTTTGGAGCCATCCATGCTTTGTCTTCAGTAAACAAAAATAAGACTAAGTGTGCATTGGGTCATATGGAAGTAATTTATGGATGTGAATTAAGCAGAATCATCAGATTCTTAAATCCAACCACCTGGAGGAGATGCTTGTTGATAAGTAGACACTATTGCAGCCAACTCATATTTGCATCACAGATACTCTTGTTACAATAGATAGTCCACTGAAGATTTACGAAAGCACTCATAATTTAAATCAAATGTGCCTTTGTTTTAAAAATAGAATCGCCGATTTTGTGGGCATCAGCTATTCCCGTTTTTGTGTGTCCTCCTTTTAGTAGAAAATAATGCTTCCAGTTCAAGATTTTGATTTACCACATTAGATTGGCTGGTCCTATTTAATACTTCAACTCCCTTCTTTGTCGTGGTTGTGTTATACAAAATAATACTCATTTGAGGGACTAGTTCATCAGGGAGATAAATGGAAATTAACATAAGCAGCAGCCCTATGTTTGGGTAGGAGCCTCTGCTGCTGTGAGCAGACACGTTTGCAGCACTCATCTGGAGGAGGCGTGGGAGAGGATGTGGTTGGCCACCCAGGCAAGGATGCCCTGTGGAGTGGCCCAGCAGCCCCGACAAGTCCCTCAGCAATTTCTCTCCCTCTTGTTCCTCCAGACAGTCCCATCAGTGCTCCAGGCTCCCTTTGCTCTAGGCCCCACACTATTGTCTACCCTTTCCTTGATTCCCAAGCTCTCAGGGAAGGTCTAAACACCCACCTCCATCGGCACTGTAAGAGGTACAGACATGCTCTTTGGAATCACTGTTTCCCCTAGTCCCATCTCAGAGTGTCACTACACCCTGGAGGGGACTCCCACGCCAACAAGCAGAGTGAGCTAACATCTCTACACTCATGCTGGCCTGTACAAGCACTTGGTACATCGTGGAAGCCAGTTAAAACTGTTGGTGCTATCTTTTCCATGTCTGCAAAATAAGATTGGCAGCACTTCCCTGGCTCCTAAGGCTCTGGTAAAAATTTCTCAGCGCCCCTGGAAAAGCAGTCCATTAAAATTAAAACAGACATCAATGATGCTTCAGAGAGGGGACTCTTAGTGGACTCCGGATGGTGGCTATTTCTCTGACTTGTACATACCCCAGGAGAACTTTCAAGTGCCCTTCCAGGAAAACATGGGCCACAGTGCCTGGAGGTTGAGGAAGGAACTTTGACTATCAGCCTCAGCTTTGACAAGCACAGGGCAGGAAAGACACCACTGACAGCCACACTATCAAGGACACGTTTTATTTTTTTAAATGGACAAGCTCAGAATTTGAGTTTGTCAATGTCAGACTCGTAGCCCATGTTCCTGGGCCATTTATAAACCTGTTCTTTTAGGAATTATCTCTTATATCTACATTCAAATACTCAGGCACCTTCTGAAGCTTTCGATCCCCTTGACCATTAACATTGTAATGGAAATTGAGGAAGTTTTTATGTAAAAAACATGTTTTATATATGTCCATAGAGAACTAGTATGGAGGAATATCTGAGGAGAAACCACAGGAAACACACAAAATAGATCTGCTCATTTTATTTTAAATTATATTTCTTTGGTGCGAATTAAAAATATAATCTGACTAAAGAAAAGCCGTATTAAAAACTACACAGAAGATCTCTCTTTCCCTCAAAATGGCTTCTCCACACTCTTCCACTCAGCACACACACTTGGCTCTTGTTTCTTCCAGAGGTATCCTCCCAGCTGGGAACTGTCCTGCCCTCCCAGTGGGCCTCGTTGCCTGTCCTGTCATGTCTTCCAACATCAGAAGTGGAAATCAAACAGGCAATAGTTATATCAGAGGCACTTCGTTGGCAACTGCTCCTCATCTGGATTCCTGTTCTGTCTATATTTCCAGAATGTAATTCACCCCAGGGTACACTTAACTCAGACTGTGTGAACAAGCTACATACATTTCTCAGGGAAAAAAAAAAATAATAATCAAGTTATATTTTCAAGAAAAATCCTACCACCAAAATAAACACTCAAACCTTTCCTATCTTCTTAGAGCAAAGCTCTTGAATTTCTTGATGCTCACAGCTGCGAGGAGCATGACTCATTTTTTTTAATATCACATGTAGAACCCACCCGATAGCCAAAGACACAGACCAGGGTATGGTAGAGTTTTCTAGCCAAGACGTGATGCAGTAGTAACTGCTGGGAGTTCAATAGTAGCAGCAGTCATTTTTATTTATGTCTTTATCTGTATAATGGATCGTGTGTAGCCTGGGGCAGAGGGGAAGAGCAGTCTGGGTGAGTCCAGTTGATGCTTTCAGTTAACTTCAAGGCTGATTTACAGTTCAATTAAACGTGGGTGGCCGTACATGTCTCTTTGTCAGATGCAGGTCCAAAACATTGTTCTCACTAATATCTGTAATATACATTTGCTCATTGCTGGACTCTCTGGTGAATACTTTTTGTTCTAAATAGTTAGAAATGTCATTCTATATGGAATTTTAGTTTCAGTTAATAAGCCTTAATGTGATTATATTCTAAAACATATATTATTGCATATCCATTCAAGACTTCACAAGATTTTTTCCCCACTATTTTAGAAAGACTCTTGCTAAAATAAAAGGAAAGAAGAAAGAAGAACAGGACATGATTTGATATCCTGAGGCACATTTTTATGTGGGAACCTTACAGGCAACATTGAAGCTAAGGGATAAAATAGAATAATTCCTATTTAATCATCAAATCTAAATCTAATAGTGAAGAATTTGAATATTAGCTATTTGTAATGACTATTCAAGAATACTGATATTTATATATACATCATATCTTATTATTTGTATTTGTCTATCAATATATGAGACAAGGAATGCTATTTTTCCCAATCAATTTTAAATTCTAGAAATTTTTAAGAAAAACAAAGAATAATCATTTCTGAAGTTCTGAGTTTCCATTTAGTATAAATATCTACACTAGAAAGATGCAAATTGACCATATCTTCAGGACGCCCACCAGCCAGTCAGGTGTTAGTATGCAAATTAACCCAACAAAGATGGCAAGTTAATTTGCATATGCAGGCGCCAAGCGGCTGGGGGCGGGGCAGGACACTTGCACCGTCGCCATAGCGACAACGCAGGCGTTCTGCACCATCCCAGCAGCTCCAGGCCTCTGGGCAGTGTGGGAAGGTAGAAAGGCGGCTCTGGGCCAGAGCAAAGGTGGTGCTGGCAACCAGGGGAAGGAAGGCCCGTTCTTGCACAAATCTTCGTGCATCGGGCCTCTAGTTTAGTTTAATATAAATCAGTTCTATTTTTATCAATTCTGTGCACATCTGTACATTCCAATAAAATAAAGGATGCTTTTACTTCATGGGAGAAACTAATTGAGTGTTTATACTAAAACTTTTATATAAACTGCAGGAGCAGCCACTAAAAGTGAAAATATCCACATGTGTGAATTCTAACACTTGGAGTGCGGGAAACGAGTTAAGTCGGCTCGCGTGAATTGCGCGTACTCCGCGGGAGCCGTCTTTAACTCGGTTCATATAGATTTGCGGTGGAGTGCGGGAAACGTGTAAACTCGGGCCGATTGTAACTGCGTATTACCAAATATTTGTTTGTAATCCACCCTTTTGGTGGATGGAACAAAACCAAAAGACAGAGCCATCTTATATTTTGGCGGGAAATTCACCCGCACTCCAAGTGCTAACATGAGGGTACACAAAATTATACTTGTAGAAAGGAGGCTTGTATTGAGAAGTGGATCCTAGAGTGCAGGAATATTAGCTGACCTTGACCATAACTAAGTTTTACTGGTTATTTCCTAAACAAAAACTCTTGACTGTTTAGTAAACAAACATTTTCTTTATTCATTGCACAAAATTTGGTCAAGGCATTGCACAAAGAATAAATGTTTTTGTTAGAATGTGTTAAAAGTTTCGCTTCTAAGCTTGGCATTTATGGACTGGGTCACACAGGGCAAAGTCCCTGTCCTTTGCAAGGGTATGGAGTTGGAAATGAACTTAAGGATCAAACTCTACGGACCATCTTTTGCATTTGATAGTTTAGTTGTATTTGTGTTTTTAGATTATTAAGAATGTTATAACAGCTTTATTGGAATATTATCTCTTTTTCTCTTTAATATGGGACATTTGAACATTCCCTGAATTTGAAACTTGTTGTTGTTATATCTTGGGAACAAAGTTATTTTTTATGGGAACACATCTTTGAATTATAAATGTAAGTTAATAAATAATACATAATTGATTATACATTTTTAAATATTTAAAATTTACTAAACAACTTTTTATGTACAGACTAATTCCTTTATCACCTTAGCAAATATTAATTGAAGGATAATATGAACATACAATAAAAAGATATGAAATGAAAATGAAAAAAAGGAAATTAGGATCTAAACACATTGTATGTCCACATATATGTTGTCACAGTTTTACAGAAAATACTGTGCATTTGAATCATCATTTACTGGTACAGTGGCCACACAGCAGAAGTGCTTAAGTATAAAATTTTCACCATGAAGGGTGGGGCCTGGGCAAAACTATAATTGCATCAAAACAATGAAAAGTTGAAGAAAATTCCTATTTTTAAATGTCTATTTTCAAAGAGTAGAACTTAAACTTATTCTTTTCCTTCACAGAAGAATGTCTAAATCGCACGTATCTTTTTCTTTAACAGATAATTCTGAAATAATCAGCAGAAATGGAATGGAATGCCAAGAATCTGCATTGAGAATAACTAAACATTGTTACTGTACATACTATCCTGTTTCCTCCTCAATAGAATTGCCACAAACTGCATGCTAAATAAAGATTTAGTTCTTCTGGACAGACCACAACTCTAAGGAGCTAGTGCTGCTATATCATATATGAGTATTAAATATGGTATGCTTAGTATATTCCAACCTAAGATAGTTAACTACCTGAGACCAGCTGTGATGTTTAAAGACATAAAGGATCAAGTTTACTTTGAAAGGGTTTCTAAACATAGTTTCTGTCCTAGGAATATTGTCTTATCTCCATAACTATAGCTGATGCAGAAAGTCCAACCAATTTACTCATTTCGACTCAGAATATTTCAAAGTTAGCAATAAACAAATAGCAGTAGTTTAAAACCTATTCCAAGGGCAGGTTCAATTCCAACTCCAATTACTGTCATTTCATTTTCCCACTGGATCAAAGGGTATGTTTCACTTCTTGACACAAATGCTGCAGCAAAGATGAGAAGTGAAGTAAAAAACTGATACCTGCCCTGCAGGTCTAAAATTTGAATGGAAATTCAAGCACAAGTACTGGGGACACATCAAAGTGTGGTATTTTGTTTGCCTGGAGATGCCGTATGGAATCATGTGATTCTAGAGTAACATTAACTAGATTGCAAGAGAAACTTTGCACGGTATGAGCTTCATACCCCACCAAACAAAGTCTTGAAGGTATTATTTTACAAGTATATTTTTAAAGTTGTTTTATAAGAGAGACTTTGTAGAAGTGCCTAGATTTTGCCAGACTTCATCCAGCTTGACAAGAATGAGAGGCCCATGTCAAGAGTCTAATCTAATGGATTAGTCTTTCAAACTCACCATCCGTTTGCCTGTTACAGAATAACTCTTCTAAACTAAAAACCTAGTCAAATAAGGAAGCTGTAGGTGAGGAGATCTGTATAATATTCTAATTTAAGTAAGTTTGAGTTTAGTCACTGAAAATTTGACTGTGACTTTAATCTAAATTACTATGTAAACAAAAAGTAGGTAGGTTCACTTTATAAAAAATCCATTACTGTTCTGCATTTCAAAAAGTTGGATTAAAGGGTTGTAAATGACTACAGCATGGAAAAAAATAGTTCTTTTAATTCTTTCACCTTAAAGCATATTTTATGTCTCAAAAGTATAAAAACTTTAATACAAGTACATACATACATATTATATATACACATACACATATATACTATATGGATGAAACATATTTTAATGTTGTTTACTTTTTTAATACTTGGTTGTTCTCAAGGTAATAGCGATATAATTAAATTTTGTTCAGAAGGTTTGTTTTAAAGTTTATTTTAAGCACTATCGTACCAAATATTTCATATTTCACATTTTATATGTTGCACATAGCTATACAGTACCTACGTAGTTTTTAAATTATTGTTTAAAAAATGAAACAGCTGTTAAAATGAATATTATGTGTAATTGTTTAAAACATCCATTTTTTGTGAACATATTAGTGATTGAAGTATTTTGACTTTTGAGATTGAATGTAAAATATTTTAAATTTTGGCCTCACAGCCTGTTCTGAAAACTGTATGCACCAACCATATCATTTTTTTTAGAAAAAAAAAGAAATTCACCGTTTTAATTAATGTTGATGGAAGTCTAATGACTATCTTATATCATAGATTTGATAACCCTATAAAAAATCACATTCTAAGTGTAATCTTACATAGTGCTTGTATTGTTACATTTGTTTTAATTTGTGGGAAAGTATTGTATCTAACTTGTATTTCTTTGGTAGTTTCATCTTTATGTATTATTGATATTTGTAATTTTCTCAACTATAACAATGTAGTTATGCTACAAGTTGCCTAAAACATTCAAACTTATCTTCTTTTTTCTTTTTTTCTTTGTTAATTCACTTAAACTCATTGAATACATAGTATCCATTACTAAAGGTAAATTATGTGAATCACTGAAATATTTTTGTAGACTAATTGTTGTAACATTGTCTTTATTGTTTTTCTTTTATTTCATGATTTTGATGTTAAAAATCATTAGCACACAACTATTTTCAGCCCTTTAATGAGCATTAACAACATCACCTGTATCCCCAAGCAAATATAGAGGACTGTATTTTTACTATGATATCCATTTTCCAGAATTGTGATTATAATATGCAAAGAGTCATAAATATGCCATTGACGATAAGGAGGAGGCAAGGCAAATGCATAGATGTACAAATATATGTACAACAGATTTTGCTTTTTATTTATTTATAATGTAATTTTATAGAATAATTCTGGGATTTGAGAGGATCTAAAACTATTTTTCTGTATAAATATTATTTGCCAAAAGTTTGTTTATATTCAGAAGTCTGATATGATGAATAAATCTTAAATGCTTTGTTTAATTACAAAAACAAAATCACCTATATCCAAGACATGAAGATAGCAATTCAACAAATAATGTAGTTAAGAGATGAACTCACCACTTGTATGGGAACTACATTTCACTCTTGGTTTTCAGGATATAATAGCACTTCACCGAAATATTCTTTTAGCCATACCACTGGTAAACATTTCTACTAAACCTTTCTGTAACACTTAAAGAATTTCCTCATTCATTACCTTACAGTGTAAACAGGAGTCTAATTTGTATCAATTCTATGTTTTGGTTGTAATATTCAGTTCACTCACCCAATGTACAACCAATGAAATAAAAGAAGCATTTAAAAGGATTTCTAATCTTCCTCCGTTTTGTGTTGAGACAGATGGATAATTAACCAAACGAAGTGGTTTTGACATTCACAGAGATAACAAGTGGTAGCGTCAAAGGAGAGCAAGCGCTGGTCTTCAAATGGGAGACTGATAGTTTTCGCTTTTGCTTTTGGCTTTTTACAAATAAGAAAAGCAACTTAAAAGGATCATTTTAGAAGTATCTTTAGTATTCTTTGAAATTAGAAGTAAAAATAAATCCTACCACTCAGCCCTCTTCTACAGGATTCTGCCTGAATATGAAGACGTGTGAACATCAATAACCAAATGGGGAACAAAATATCAGTTACAGACTCATAGATAGAGAGCAGGCTGAAAGCTGTCAGGTTTGGGGGTGGGGGTTGGGGTGTGTAGAGGGATTGAGCAAAAAAGAGAAAAAACTCATGGACACAGACAGCGATGTGGTGATTTTCTGGGGGAGGCGGGGGGCGGGGGGAGGGAGTGAAGAGAGGTGGAGGAGGGTGTGGGGGATAAATGGTGATGGACGGAGACTTGACTTGAGGTGGTGAACACACAATACAGTGTACAGACGATGTGTAGTAGAATTTGCACCTAAAATCTATATAATGTACTCAGTGTCAGTTCAATAAACTCAACAAAAAGGAAAAATATCTATCAGTTTCATTAACAGACAAGGAAGTGCCCAATAATCCAGATGACAGGCTTCCCACAAGAGCCTGATCAGACAACACGGCTTAGACCTGAGGCTGCAGAACGAGCCAGAATGGGAGTCCTGTTCTGTGTAGACATCCTAGCCAGGTGGACCAAGGAGAGAACAAGAGCTGAGCATCGTACCCGAGGGAAGGTGTTCAACAAAGAGAATGCACCTTCTCAGACTTCTTCTTCCTCAGCCCCTTGGGGCCCTGGTATTTCTCAAGGAAGGTGGTATTAGTTTTGGGGTGGGAACGTGCCTTGTCATGCAAGGGTTGGCAGGACTTGCCTCCTGGGTGGGGGGAGGGGGGCAAGAAGAAGGTTTTCTCCACGGCAGGTGTAAAGCTTCAGGCCTTGTGAGTGGTTTTAATATCCCTAAGGAGAGTAGAAAACACGAACATTCAACAGATCAGGCATCTACACTAATAAAAGAGAAACATGGTAATTAGCGTACAACCGCTACCCTTTTCATTGGCTAATCAGTGAGTATATGCAAATTAACTGTCAGCCAAGATGGCGGCCGGCAGCCAGGCAGCTGGAAGCGAACATGAGGCTTGCTTGCTGCGGACTCCAACGTTCCCTGCCTGACTAGCCCGCCTATGAGCTACAACTCTAAGAAACTATGTACTATGTTGCAAATAAGAAGCTAAACAAAACCCCAGAAACCGGCTTTCATTCAGCCGGGCTTTAGCAACATTGTATCGATGTTTTCAGCAGTGAGGCCTCAGAGCTAAAGCTGGCCCAGAATAAAAAAAAAAAAAAAAAGAAAACAAGGAGCGGTTGGAAGCTTCAGTCACTCGCTTCCGGAAAACAGCCCTCAGCCCCTCACCCAGACTGGCCAGGCACCCCAGTGGGGACCCCTACCCTGATCCAGGACACCCTTCAGGGCAAACCAGCCAGCACCCACCCATGTGCCAGGCCTCTATCCTATATAGTAAAAGGGTAACATGCCTCCTGGCACCGGGATCAGCGTGACAGGGGGCAGCGCCCAAACCCCCTGATCACCCTGCGGCTCTGTGTGTGACAGGGGGCGGGGCCACAACCTCCCTTTCCACCCTGCTCTGTTCATGACAGGGGAAGGCGCCCAACCCCCTGATCAGCCCTGCTCTGTGCCTGATAGGGGGGAGCTCCACAATCCCCTGATTGCCCTGCGACTCTGTGTTTGACAGGGTGCGGCGACCAAACCCCCCCCCCCCCCCCACCAAAGGGCCCTGCTCTGTGGGTGAAAAGGGAAAAGCCATAACCCCTCCATTGGGCCCTGCCCCGGGTGTGAAAATGGTGGGGGCCCAAACCCCCTGAATTGGCCTTGTTTTTGGGTGAAAAAGGGGGGGGGCCCCAACCCCCCAATTGGCCCTACCCTGAGCGTGACTGAGGGTGGATCGAACCTCCCGATCCGCCCTGCTCTGTGCATGACGGGGCGGCGCACACCTCCCCAATTGGCCCTGCTCTGAGCCTGACCAGGGGCTGCACTTAGGGATTGGGCCTGCCCTCTGCCACCCGGGAGCAGGCCTAAGCCAGCAGGTCGTTATCTCCCAAGGGGTCCCAGTCTGCGAGAGGGCACAGGCCGGGCTGGGGGACCCCCCTCCCCCTGCCCCCCAAGTGCACAAATTTTTGTGCACTAGGCCTCTAGTATATAAATAAAGAAATAAAGGAACTTGTATTTTTAGACTATGTCATCAGGATTTCCAAGGGTAAAAGTACTTTCCCACATTTGTGCATATTTGAAAAACTGGCTATATTTTAGGTGAGCAATTTTTTACTGTAATGCAGAAGAAAAGTTGCTATCCTATCAGTTGCTCCTCACAAGAAAACATTCTCTGTTAATAGTAAGTTGAAGCTGCCGATTTCAGAGACTAAGTTAAGTGAAAAACCTAAGACAAATAGTACTTAAAATTTTTCACACCTGGGTTTTTAGGAAGTGCAGCTTTTATCTCTAGACTGACTTTTTTATGGGTGCTACCTCACAATCAAAAGCAAAAACCATAACCTGCAAGAACAAAACTAGTTTATCTCTTTCAGCATAGAAAAATAGTTAAATATAAAGTATCAATAGTTCTATAATTAGCTTCCAATAGAAAAGTGGCCCAAGCTAAAACCGATGTTGCAAATCCAGAAATATGCTCTTTACTATTAACCAAGGTTCTTTTGCAACACTTAAAAAAAAAATTTAGAAGCAGCCAGTAAACCAACATGCAGTTTAATATTCTGACATTTGTGAGAGAAAAATACTGGCTTGCTCAAGAATGATTTCCTCTCCCCCCGCCCCAAATATCCTAGTGTCTCTAAAATACTAGGCCATCATTGCTGTTGGGCTAGTTGTAACTCCACAAAAATAACTAGTCACTATGAATAAATATGATTCATACCAATTGAAACATAATAATGACTTCTCTCCATGCTCTCAGTGAGGATGGAAGATGGCAGGACTAAGGATGGAGTGGAAGTGAGAATGTTCACCAGGGATCTACTTATGTGCCAAGCTCTATGCTGAATTGTCTAAATAGGTTTCCAATAGTCTATTCTGTCATTGAAGAGAACTACTCATAACTAATAGGCACATTCTAACTGCTACCCAGATTCTTACTCAAGGTACGTAAGAGATTCTGCTGTGAGAAGTAGCTTGATTCCAGATCAGCACTGCCTTTCAGTGTCTGCCCTTGGGATGCTGCACACCTCGGGAGACTTCAAGTGCATGACCAACGGCCATGTGGCCTCACTTCCTCCCTCTGGTTCAGCTACTTTGAAAAATGACAGCCTACCCATTTGAGGTGTCCCTTTACCCTGCCCCCATGTAAATGTCCTCTGTGCTACTGAGCCTATATTTTAACCGTACTATTTCAGACAACCCCACCAAATGAAAACCATATAGATGAAAACCATATAGCTATTTTCATGAAATAGTGTACAACCAGAAAGTAACTTTGTTTTGCTCACATACACTTTACATAATCGTTAACATTATGAAAGAGCTACTATACCCATGGTGTAAATGAGAAATCAAGGCTCATAAAATCAAGTAACTTTTCAAGATCACATAGAACAGCATAACTCTCGAGCCCTGGCTCATCTTAACTCTACAATCATGTCAATATGACCTTCATTTGTGGCATCCTTCAGGTCAAAAATTCATTTAAGAATTCAGAGTAAAGCATCTATCCAGAAAGCACTAAGATGAAGCTAGGATGAGAATCCTTTACTAGGTTACATGAATAGGTTTTCTTCCCTATTGCTAAAATATATATGATTGATGGAATATTTTGAAACTATGGGCTACAAAGTGCTTTTCTAGATTTGGGACAGAGCCTAATTCTTTATTAGGACCAGAGGCAACTGGCAGGCATGTTACATTGCACCATCTTTCCAGTGTTACAGAGGTCTTTTGTGGTGTTGTTTCTTTTAATCAAGCTTCTATAGGGTTCTATTGAAATAAAAAATAGCAAAAACCATTGCATTTCTCCCGATAAGGATATGTCATTAAGCCATGATGAAGCATCCCTGAAAAGATGTAACATATCACATATAGCAGAGAGATGAATTTCTGGATAAAGGTCACACATGGATCATGCCTCCCTAAAATCCAATTATGTCCAGAGTCTGAGAAGTTGGGTTCGTTGTTCTTTTTTCTAATAACTTTGCTATGGATCTTTCTGGGACTTTGCCTAATATAAACAAATGAAGAATTTTTTTTGGTTTTGTTTTTTATCTGTCCTCATGTGTAAACTAAAATGATCTAAATTCAGGGACTCTACCTTTCTTTTACTAGAGAACCCTTCCTTCAAACAAAAGGTCATCCCACAAAAGCACACAAGCAAAACAGTAGCCAAGTGTTCTAGTGGCGGGGGACTCACCATTCTTGAGATGCACCTCTTGTTAGCTTTGCAGCCCAGAGATGGAAACCCCCTCACTCAAATATAAAACCTGTGGCTTCACAGAGGAAGAAAGCTATTTCAAAGTAGGACAACAGCTTAGGAAAACCTGGCTCGTAAGCTCTATGCCTCAGTAAATTGATTTGATAGACACAGAAGTAACAAATATACTACAGAATGAATAGATATTCAGCACTCACGTACATATGTATATGGAGAGTAACCTAAACACATTCTCATCCATAAACAAAAAGTTAAGGAGTTTTCAGTTCTGTGGAAAGGAAAGATCAGTGTTTGCATTTCACAATAGTCTAGCGGCCATACTGCCCAAGTGTGACTCTGAGCTCTGCTTTTCACAGCTTCGAAACTTCAATGTTTTTTTGTGCTTTTGTTGTTGTTATTGTTGTTACTCCTCAATCGAGGATATTTTTCCATTAATTTTTAGAGATAGTGGAAGGGAGGGGGAGAGACAGAGAGAAAGAGAGAGAAACATCCATGTGAGAGACACATTGATTGGTTGATTCCTGCCCCTGCCCCCAATGGGGGCCAGAATTGAGCCTGCAGCCGAGGTAGGTACCCTTAATTGGAATCAAACCCATGGGCCGAAGCTCTAGGCACTGAGCCAAACCGGCTAGGGCAAAACTTCAATGTTTGTTCATCAGTAAATTGGGTCCAAAAATAAGGTCTACCTCATCATGACATTATGAGGATTAAGTGATAGAATATATACTGACCATGTACAACACTGAGTGAGCTGTTGGTGAATATTAGTTGCTGTTCTTAAAATAAAATTTTAAAAAAGACATATGTAATACTTTCAACAATAAAGATTTATTTTTAAAAATTTTAAATAAGCTCTTGAGTTTCCCTATCAGTATTTATTTCCACATTCTGTCCAAAAATTTCTTGGCAACTAAGAGGCACCTCTTCTATTTTCTCAATGACAATTAATGTCAATAGCTGACAGAAATTATAGAGAATTTATAATAACAAATAATAAGTTATATTATTTCTGTGGAAGCCTGCAATTACTTCAATTCAACAAATGCTCTGTGAGTCCTGGCTAGGCACTGCTAAGCTGTTCAAGGGATGTGAACATGAGTAAAGTCCAGTCCCGCCCCTCAAACAGCTTTCTACATGGCAGAAGAGGAAACATAAACCTGGGAAAAATGGAGAAATGATGAAGAGTACTGTATTTGCTTCCTAGAGCTGCCATCACAAAGCACCACAAATGCAGCGGCTTACAACATCAAAAATGTGTTCTCTCACAAGTCTGGAGGCTAGAGGTATGAAAGCAAGGTGCCAGCAGGGCCATGCTCCCTCTGAAACTTGGCAGGACCCTGCCATGCCTCTTCCTGGCTTCCTAGGTGGCCATCAGTCCTT
The DNA here is from genome assembly GCF_000147115.1 of Myotis lucifugus. Lineage (NCBI taxonomy): Eukaryota > Metazoa > Chordata > Mammalia > Chiroptera > Vespertilionidae > Myotis > Myotis lucifugus. The sequence continues at coordinate 3,093 of NW_005874235.1, read as the reverse complement.
GGTGCCCATCAGCCCACAACTGTTTCACTCTGCTTTCTGCCTCCATCATCACACGGCCTTCTCCCTTTGTGCCTGCCTTCACACTATCTTCTTGTAAGGTCACCAGTTATATGGGATCAAGGCCCATCCTAATAACCTCATCTTTACTTGATTATATTTGCAAAGACCCTTTTTCCAAATAAGGGCACATTCACAGAGGGCCTAATCCAGCAGGTGGACATCCTCCGAGGGGTCCCAGAATGCAAGAGGGCATAAGCCAAGCTGAGGGACCCCACTGAGTGCACAAATTTTTGTGCACCGGGCCTCTAGTATATATATAAAAGCCTAAGTGACTATCCAACCATTCAACCACCCAACCGGTAGCTATGATGTGCAATGACCACCCAGGGGGCAGACGCTCAATGCAGGAGCTGCTGAGCTGCAGTGACTTGGCAACTGCAGTTCTCTCAGGTGACGCACCCGGAACCAGAGAGGAGGGAGCCCGATTCTGGGGTGCTTCACCCAAGAACCACCCTCTTGGGGGGTGTTGGAGAGCCGGTGTCAACCCAATCCCCACAGGCCAGGCCAAGGGACCCCACCTGTGCATGAATCCGTGCACTGGGCCTCTAGTATGAAAATAAATATACAGAAAACAACATGTCATTTTTATGAATTAACCATTTGACACACTTCTATAATATGTTTTGTTTAAATGTTTTACTATATCCCCTTTGATTACATCCTCATATGATAACATTTTGGTAATATCATTTTCTATATAGGAAACATATATATAGTTAATTCAATCTTCTAGTATAGTTGGCTAAAAAAATTTTAGTGTCAATATATTTTATTGATAATTTAATATGCAACTTCGTAAACATACATACACACACACTGCTTATTATACTCTTACAGATTTGTACCCAACAAACATAAGAATTTTAATAAGAATTTTAATAAGTTCTATTTTTATAATTCCAATCTAAAAAGAAGAAATATTATTGGGCATTTACAATTATCCTGACAGATAAGCACCAATAAAGGCCAGATACTTTCCTTAGAATTTTTTACAAACTAGCTTCCACCACACATACTTCAAATCTCTTTTTCTCTTCTACCGCCTGCTTACTTCCAGGGCTAGGTGTTGCAGGACATTCTCACCATGTAAAGCAAACCTCTTGCCCTGCACTTTCATGTCGTTATACCATCTGAGCTGGTACCTATATCAAGATGGCTAGCAATGACATCACCATACACAGAAATAGGTACAAGCCATATAATTATCTTTCACAAAACCCAGTATGAAAGTATTCCCACTCGACTTTTTCAGAGCCAGATCCCCAAAATAACCATGGCCACTCTGAAGGCACCCCACAAAAGGGAGTGTGATAAAAGGGAAGTTTACTGTGGAAATAGTGTTCTCAAACAATTGCAAATTTTATAAAACCATGACCACGTGAACACATTGTTAGGGTTCCGCCCAGGTCCTTGAAGGACTCACATAAGTGAGAGGTCGTAAAGTGTAAAGTTCATTAGTTTCTACCTCTGTCCCCTGTTTTAAAAAGCAAAACAGCTTTTCTGAGGATGGTCACAGAGTCTGTAGCCACCACTGGATCCGGAGCTGTCATATTCCCTCCTTCTCCATTTCTCGTTTCAATCAATAAAGGCCATTTGTACCATTTCAAAAAAATAAATTTAATTAATTAATTAATTAATTGATAAAAAGCAGAATAGCCCAGCCCATGTTGCTCAGTGGTTGAGCATCGATCGACCTATGAACCTGGAGGTCACGGTTTGATCCTGGTCAGGGCACATGCCCGGGTTTCGGGCTTAATTTCCAGTGTGGGGCATGAGGAGGCAGCCAATCATTGATTCTCTTTTATCATTAATGTTTCTATCTCTCTCTCCCTCTCCCTTCCTCTCTGAAATCAATTTTAAGAAACATTAAAAATAATATTTTAATATTTAATAATAAGCATTATTAAATATTTTAATGCTTAATAATTTTTTATTTTTCTTTATTGATTAAGGTATTACATATGTGACCTTATCCCCCCATTGCCCCCTTACCCTCCCACTCATGCCCTCACCCCTGGTGTCTGTGTCCATTGGTTAGGCTTATATGCATGCATACAAGTCCTTTGGTTGATCTCTCCCACCCTCCCCTACCTTCCCTCTGAGGCTTGATGGTCTGATCGATGCTTCTCTGTCTCTGGAAAAAAATAATATTTTTTATTAAGATTTTAAAATAAAGTACTTTTTTACTATGGATTCCAAAAATGGCAAATTTTCACATATGTTGGGGGGAAATATAATTTTTATTTTTAAAAGGCACTAGTGTGTCACTTTTCATTCTGTTCTAATCTTTACTTACTCTTTTTATATTCCTGAGCCTTATGTCAATAATTCTTTGAAAAGAAACTAGAAAAATGATCATATTCATTCTTATGGAGGCCAGGTATCTTCCTATAAGGTTAAAACAAAGTGTATTAAGTTTGCATTTGGTAAACACAATCCTGGGGCCAAGCCTGGCTGCAGAGAACAAAGAGTTCCAAACTCCAGAATGTAGCCTTATCAATGCATCAAAGCCCTTTCGAAGCTAACTGCAGTGGTTCTCCTATATCATTCGTAGTATCTGCAAGTTGAAGTGAGTCACACTTGGGAATTGAAGCAGTTTATATGCACTATTGGTAAAAAGCCTCCATTAGAATAGCAAGGAGTAATTAAGAAAGCATACAAGTAATCAATGTTGAGATTATTCCAACCCCTCCAAGAGTCATCAATATGTTTTGAATAAAAACCACATATTGGGTGGTTTTGCTCTGGTAAAAGTCTTTGCAGAGATCAATTAACATATTTAGTGCATGAACTAATGACAAACTGAGGACACAGAGACTATAACTTTCATATATTCTACCCACAGGAGATGGAAAACTGTGTCAATATGGCAGCCCTTTGCTGATCATGGGTCTCGGCTAATACTAACACACTTCATTCTGCCACACTAAGAAACAGTATAGCATACTGGTTAAGAGCATGGCATGGGTAGCCAAGCTAGCTGTGTTTGGATCCTTGCTCTCCACTTTCCATGTGGCCATAGGCAAGTGGGTG
>NW_005874234.1:0-16924 GCF_000147115.1 Myotis lucifugus | reverse complement strand
GGTTTTAGCTCACGTGTGCAGCTAAAATGGAGACATGAAGGTGGGTAGGTACTCAGAGGACTCAGATTTCTCCAGACTTTCCGTGAAATCTGGATCCAGTGAAAGGCAGTGCAGGGGAATCCACCTGTCCATTGGGGCTATTCATTTTGTCCAATTTGGAATGTCTGGCCTAGACCAGGATAAAGTGGGAACTGTGGGGACACCAGAATTCCCAGAGTCCTGAAGCATGGCCTCATGTCCCCCGCCTCTGTCAGTTTGCAGCCCAGCTGAAGGGCAGGATCAGCCCACCCTTCAAGCAAGCACCCCTGGAACCCCATTCGCCGTGTGGCCTGGACTTCTGCCCCACCAATTGCCACATCAACATCATGGAAGTGTCCTACCCCAAGACCACTCCCTCCATTGGCAGGTCCTTCAGCATCCGCTTTGGTCGAAAACCCTCCCTCATTGGCCTTGACCCAGAGCAAGGTAACTGCACGTGTCTGTTAGAAATTGTGTTTGGATCTCACACCACAGACACTCAAACAGAAACATGTCTGGCGGTCAGCGGTCCAGGGCTGGAATGGTGGCTTCACAGTCATCCAGGATCTAGGCTCCTATCTGCCTACACCATCATCTCTATGGTGTAGAGGTGGCTTTCATCCTGAAGGATGCCTCATGGTATAGAATGGCTGCTAGAGTACCAATCATCACGTCTGCATTCCAGGCAGGAAAAGATCACAGTAGTTAAAGGCATATTAATACTAAACCAAAACTTTTGTCTTGAAGTAATCTAGGGGATTAAAATAATATTTAAAAGGGAAAATTCTCGTATTTATTGGGAATCCTAGAAATGGATTATATACTTCTAGCAAAGGGGGTTGTGGGTGTCTGGGCATGGTTTCCAAGTGAGCTCTTCCTTTATCCATGTAGGCCACCTGAACCCTATGTCCTACACCCAGCACTGCATCACCACCATGGCTGCCCCATCCTGGAAGTGCCTGCCTGCTGTGGATGGGGACCCTCAATGCCAAAGTCCCCGTGACAGCAGCTTTGGGCCAGCCAATGGGGCCCTGGGCCCAGAGGACCGGGGTCTGAGCTTTCTCCTCAAGCAGGAGGACCGTGAGATCCAGGACGCCTATCTGCAGCTCTTTACCAAACTGGATGTGGCCCTGAAGGAGATGAAACAGTATGTCACCCAGATCAACAGGTGAGCCCTGACCCCAAGAAGGAATTGAGGGTGTGTGTGTGTGTGTGTGTGTGTGTGTGTGTGTGTTAGTCAGGATTCTTTGTAGTGGGGGCTGTCCTGTACATCATAGGCAATTTATCAGCATCCCTAGATGCCAGGAGCATCTCTGTTCCCCAGCCGTGACAAACATTGCTAAATACCCCCTCAGGGGATGGGGGCAACATCACTCCTGATTGAGAGCCACTACTCTAAGGAAATGATAGATATAGGCAGCAATCATTAGCAGAGGCTGAAACTATTTGGGAAAAGGTTTGGGGGACTTTGGAACTTTAACAGAAAGAGAGATGGTGTCCCTTTTGGTGTAATGCAACAGGGGCACACACAGTACCATCTCACCAACAGAAATGGCACTGTTCTTGAATCAAAGAGCTAGGTCTCACTACTCAACTGTAGGACGTGGAGGATAGAGCAGTGGTTCTCAACCTTCCTAATGCCACGACCCTTTAATACAGTTCCTCATGTTGTGGTGACGCCCAACCATAAAATTATTTTCGTTGCTACTTCATAACTGTAATTTTGCTACTGTTATGAATCGTAATGTAAACATCTGATATGCAGGATGTATTTTCATTGTTACAAATTGAACATAATTAAAGCATAGTGATTAATCACAAAAACAATGTGTAATTATATATGTGTTTTCCGATGTCTTAGGCGACCCCTGTGAAAGGGTCGTTCAACCCCCAGGTTGAGAACCGCTGGGATAGAGGATGGTGACATGGCACCCCGGGGACACAAGTGGCCAAATCCAGAGGGAGGGTGATTCTAGATGGAAATAGCTGATGGGGGTTGGGGTGGGGAGCAGGTCCAGGGAGGAGGAGGAGGAGGATCTGTTAGAGAAGAGACATACCAACCACATGCAGTGTCTGGACCTGGCTAGGGTTGTGTTTCTAACACACCATCTGTGAAAAGACCCTGTGCAGACAACCAGGGGTATTTGAACATGGACTGGATACTAGATGGTGTTAAGGAATTACTGATTTGGTAGGTATGGTAACGGCCATCTGGTTAGGTTCAAAACAGTGTTTCTCAGCCTTGACATTAAGGACACCATCTTTGCGGTGTGGTGTGCAGTGTAAGGTAGTTAGCGGCATCCCTGGCCTCTACTCATTGGATGCAGTATTTCCCCCCACCCCTGTCCTGCTCCAGTTGTGACAACTAACAAATGTCTCTGGACACTGACAAATGTTTGCCCCTCAGGAAGTATGCTGAGTTGCTCAATGTTTCCTCTGGGAGGTGCAGAATTACCCTTAGATGAGAACCATTTCTTTAAAAGAGAGTCCTATGTGCTAGACACACATAGGGAAGTGTTTGTTTATAGGGGAAATTTATGATAGCTTAGCTAGGTTTTAAATACTCCAGAAAAAGAAAGAGCAACGGGAAAGACTGAGGAAACAAAAATGAACCCTGAGTTGCCATTGTTGAAGCTGGCTATGCGTGCCTGGCATTCTTCATACGGTTCCTTCTACTTTCTTGTATAATGGAAATTGTCTGTGATAAAAGAAAAAATAATGTAGGGGTTTGAGCCAGGAGAGTCTGGGTTTGAATCCTGGGCCTGCTATGTATTAGCTGTGTGACCTTGGACAAGTCTCTTGATTTCTCTGAACCTCAATTTCCTCATCTGTAAAATGGAGCTGATCATAATACTGACCTCATTGAGATGTAATAGGATTTCATCAGCCAGGGTTTATTGCTCACATACAAGGTACCAGACACTCATTTAAGCACTGTACATATTTTAACTCCCTTAATTTTCATACCAGCCTGGGACATAGATGCTGATATTACTCCATTGTACAGATGAGGAAACCACATCTCAGAGAGGTTAAATAATTTGCCGTAGGTCTCTAAGCTAGCAAGTGGCAGCATCGAGATTTGAATCTGGGGTCTGTCTGTTTTAAAAACCTATGCACTTGACCATTAATGATACTTTGTGCCACGGGCTGACAAACTATGGCCTGTGGGCCAAATCCAGCCCGCTGCCTCATTGTCTTAAAGTCTCATTGGAACACAACCATGCGCATTCATTCCCATGTTGTCTGTCGTGCTTTCACATGAATGCGGCAAAGTTGAGTAGTTGTAACTGAGATCGTATGGCCTACAACGCCGAAAAGATGTGCTCTCTGAACCTCTGCAGCAACTTTCCCAGTCGTGTTCTATGCCCTTGAACCTTGTGTAGCTTGGCCATGAAAAAAAGAACCGCTGTTTCTCATGCCCCCTACAGGAGGGACGGTATAAGTGCTCCTGCGGAGTTGCTAGTGGGATTCTCAGGGATGGAAACACAGCATTTGATGGCTTCCTCTGTTAGGGTCAGAGGTGAGGCCTGAGATCAGGACCTTGCCTGGAGCCTCCATGAAGGCCATTAAAACCACCGGCGTGTGCCTTTTGAGTTCAAAGTCTTTGCTCCCACAGGCTGCTGTCCACCATCACGGAGCCCACCTCGGGAGGGTCCTGCCATCCGCCCTTGGCTGAGGAGACCTCGTCCTCCCCACTGGTCAACGAAGAGAGCGAGATGGACAGGACCGACCACGGGGGCATCAAGAAAGTGTGTTTCAAGGTGTCTGAGGAGGATCAGGAGGACTCAGGTCATGACACCATGAGCTACCGTGACTCCTACAGGTGGGGGCACTTGTGGGCGTCATCTGGGGTTTGACATGGGTGGCCAGTGGGACGGTTGAGGCCACTGACCTGTGGTAAAGTCAGAATTAGAGGGACATTTTCCAGGAAGCAGTGGGATGGGGCACTGTTGCTAAGCCATGGGTTCTGGGGGTTATCTAAGCCCCCAACGCTAACGTTGCAGGCTCTGCCCCCTTGTGGGCTCTGCCCCCTTGTGGCCATCACCCGTCCATTCTGCTCCGGGGCTGCTCTGCGCACGCTGATGGAATGCGGTCAGAGAAAAAGTCGAGATCTGTGGTGTGTCTTAAAACTTACATGGTTTCTGCAACAAGCACTTTATTTTTACTTGATCCCAGGAGGAAGGCAGTTTTTTCCCTCCTCACTCTGAGAGGGTCTGAGTATTTTTTTTTTTTACTGGTTAAGTTAATTATAACAAGATCAGTGAAGTCCTAATTAGTGGGTTAAATGGACTAAAAATTCAATTTCCTGTAATAAACCATGTGGTGGGTGAGTGGAAGTCCTTACCACAAATAAACAGCGCCGTGGGCTCCAGGGAGAGGTTCTGTAACATTTGATCGCGTGGGGAGAGTAGAACCTTGGAGGGTGCTTCAGTTGTTTTGGGCAAAATACAGAACGGCTGGAATTTGACATGAATGACCTTCGCCCCAGCCTCCCGGCATTCGTGTCTGTCAGTCTCCGAGGGGGTCTGACTGGCCCGTGTTTCTGGCGGAGTTTCTGTATAGGCAGATGTTCCCGGCACCTCGAGTCCACAGCCCGAGGTTTCCCCATCTCTCTGGGTTTCCAGTCTGACGTGTTTGGGTCTTCCAATTTTTCCTTTAATTTTCAAAAAGGTGAAGGAAAGAATTTCAGGGTTGTGGTTTTTGATTTCCATACCTTCTGAGTTCCTGGGACACAAGCTAAGAGAACACGGTCCTGTCCTCAGGAGGTTCCCAGCCAGGCTGTGGAGATGAACACGGAACCGTGTGGTCGAGGGTGGCATGTGCACACGTGTCCAGGAACCAGGCTTCTCCCATGAGGGGAGTGACGGAAGTTTACTCCCAAATAAAAGCAAAAAACTGTCCTCTTACTATTCCTGCATTTCTGTGCGGGGCCGAGAAATGTTTCTCCACCATCAGAAAATCCTTCAGGTCAGCCTTCCCCGTCTCTGGCACCCTTTCTGGACCAGTTGTCCTCTGAGGAGCTAGGGATTTTGTCTACACTCAGAAAGTGGGTTCTGGGTGCCGGGACCAGAGGGTGTGAGCTGGAGGGTGACTCCTGTCTTCCTCTCTGCCCCTTCGCAGCGAGTGCAACAGCAATCGGGACTCCGTCCTGTCCTACACCAGCGTGAGAAGTAACAGCTCCTACCTGGGCAGCGACGAGATGGGGTCTGGTGAGTGCAGCGGCTCCTGTTCGAGGGCAGGGGGTCCCCAGCGGGACTTGGTTTTGTTTATTTTATTGCACTTTACTCGGTGTTGTCTTATACGATGTTTTTCAGTCTGATAGTGCCTTTCCTTTCATTCACTCACTCAGCACATTTTATTGAGCACCTGTGTTGTGCTGGGATCACAACAAGGAACCAAACAAAAGATCCTGGCCTCGTGGAGCTGACGTTCTCCACGAATGTCATGGGACACGGAACACATGAAAACATACATGATGCCTTAGAGATTGCGATGAGTTGCTCTGACGTCACTAAAATAGGGCGACTTGGTGGTTTCCATGACACGTGCTCAAACCAAAAATTCAGACGACATAGGAAAGTTCAGAAGAAGTACATGACAGTAAGTCAGAACCCCCAGAAATGACCAACCGTCACGTGTGGAGACCATTGGTGAGCACAGTCTGCACAGATGGACATGTGGGTGATGGCTGGGTGGACAGACAGACAGACATTGTACTCTATAAATTAGATCATCCTGAACTTACAACTTTTTCTGAAAGACTGAAATTTGCTTTGATTTTAGTTTCATTGATTTCAGCTTTTAAATGTTTTATTCTGTGAATAGGCTATAAATCCACTTGCTTCATAATTGAAAAGGCACGAGAGGGCGGGTGGTGACAGGCCTCCCTCCCCCTGGCAACCCCGTCTCCCGGTTCCCCAGCTCCCACGGTCACAGCTGCGTTGTGTGACCTTCCAGTGGTCGTCTGGGCATAAAAATTTAATTTCAATTTTTTTTTCCAATTTAACAGAAGAAAGAGAAGCACAAGTAACGTTGAAGATATTGCTGAACTTTAGATAAATATTTCATCACATAAGATATTCGGCTATAAAAACTACCCCTGGGGAGGTTTGAGGAAGGAGCTTCCGTGTGGCGGCTGCTTGAACGGAAGCAGCTGGGGGATGGGTCGGAGACTTGGGGTCCAGCTCCTTCTCTCTGGCTCGCCGTCTCCTCATTCGCAGAGTCTCGGGAGGAAGAACAATGACTTACAGTTGTGTAATGCTTTAGTTCCTGCTGCCCATTTTGAAGGTGAAGAAACTGAGGCTCAGAGAGGTCAAGAAATTTGCCTGGTGTCACACAGCCAGGATCCCGATCTGTCAGACTCCAAATCCACTGTGGGTTTTGGAGCTCTGCAGCGACGTAGCCTCCTTGGGCAGGTGTGAGATGGGTCGGAAACAGTTTGCTGATGGCTGTGGCTTCTTCCTCTGGCCAGGGGACGAGCTGCCTTGTGATATGCGGATCCCGTCAGACAAGCAGGACAAGCTTCACGGCTGCCTGGAGCATCTCTTTAACCAGGTAGGACCTTTGTTCCCCCCCCTGGCCGGACCGTGGGTCTCTCCCGTCACCCGGGGTGAGAACCCATAAGCCAGAACCTGGGTCAGGCGCTGGGAATCCAGGGTCGCTGCAACCTGGAGGCCACAGGAGCCACACTGACCTCGAGCCTCCTGCCGCCAGGTGGACTCCATCCACGCACTCCTCAAGGGGCCAGTCATGAGCAGGGCTTTTGAAGAGACCAAGCATTTCCCTATGGACCACTGCTTGCAAGGTGAGCACAGGGGCGCCCCTCCACAGGGCTGGGCATGACATCCAGCATCTAACAAGGAGACGGTGAGGATGGGGAATGGGTGCCGACGGGGGGCAGGGCCCGGGCTCACACTCTCAGCCTTGCCCCTCTCCTGCCCAATGGCTAAGGGCTCGTCCAGGGGTCAGCAAGTTCAGCCCACAGGCCAAATCCAGCCCATAGCCTGGTTCTGTACAGACTGTGACCTGAGAATGATATTTTCACTTATAAAGAGGAATAAAAACAAAATAGAATAAATGAACACATGGCAGACACCGTAAGCCCTGCAAAGTCTCAAGCAGTTTCTACCTGACTCTTTTAAAAAATATTTTTAATGATTTCAGAGAGGAAAGAAAAGAGAAAGAGAGGGATAGAAACATCAATGATGAGAATCATTGATCGGCTGCTTCCTGCACACACCCCACCAGGATTGAGCCTGAAACTTGGGCCTGTGCTCTGAATGGGAATTGAACCATGACTTCCTGGTTCATAGGTCAACACTTAACCATTGAGCCACGCTGGCCGGACTACCTGGCTCTTTACAGAAAAAAATCTGTGGACCCCTGGGTGGGTCCCTGAGCCTCTCTGGGCCTCTGTCGTCCCGTCTGTAACAGGAAGGGAGGGACTGGAGCATAATTCACCAACCCTGGGGACCTTCAGCCTGCCTCCATCATGTAACTCACATTCACAGAATCTACCTACGTCTTTATATTTTTAAAAAGCATATTCATTTGCTGCCTGCATTATTATTGACATAACTTCATTGAAAAAGTGATCCCCTTTAAAAGATGTAATTTTGTAAGGAACGTTTTAAACTCCCCATATATGGAAAACCTGAATAACATGCCATGAAATAACGACGACTGTGATAAACTCAATGGAAACAGCCACGAAAAATGTCATCATACTGCAGTCAGGGTCTGCTGCCTGCCCAGAGTGCTTTGCTCCTCCCTCATGAGAAGGATCAGTAAAGAAGTGTTAAGGACTCACCCACCAAATTGGGACTTACTTCTTGACATGATTGAGAGAAAAAAAATTGACATGTATGTCCTCCAACCCACCTTTCCTCCCATTTACCCATCTACCCACCTACCCATCCATCCACCCACCCACCCATCCATCCATCTATCCACTCCTCACTCATCCATCCATCCATCCACCCACCCATCCATCCACCATCTATCCATCCACTCATCCATCCATCCATCCACCCACCCATCCATCCACCATCTATCCATCCACTCATCCATCCATCCACTCCCCACTCATCCACCCATCCATCTACCATCTATCTAGCCACTCATCCATCCATCCATGCATACACTCCCCACACATCCATCCATGAAGCTATCCATCCAGTAAATAATTTCCAGGAACCAGTTTGTGCCAGACCTTGTGCTGGGCACTGGAGGCCCTGAGATGAATGTGACACTGCGCTGACCTCCAGGAGCTCCCAGTTGGGTGCAGGAGATAGGAAAAGAAACAGGCAGTTGCTCCTAAATGAGGGTAGGAAGTGTGGAGAGTTGGGCTGCCCTAGCTCAGCTACCCCTCCTGCTGTCTCAGGATCATCTCTTCCAGGATCAGACCTCAGAAAGCAGAAACATCAAGCCCAGAGGAACCAGAACCATAAATATCTCAGAAACTCTGGGCATTGTTGCAGGGAAGAGGCCCAAGAAACAGGGGCCTATGTCTGCCAGGGTCAGGTTCAAGTCTCAGCTCTGTCACAACTCAGCTATGTGACTTTAGGCAAGACACCTCCCCATTCTGTGCCTGGGCTTTCTCCTCTGTATAGGGAAAAGGTTAAAGGTTCCTTAGTCATGTGCCAGCTTGATTGGCGTGGCTATGTGGAGGTAGTACCTGAGAAGAGAATGCAGTGATTGATTTGTGATGTCTGCAAGCTTAGGAGAAGAGAATGCAGTGATTGATTTGTGATGTCTGCACTGGATTGGTATCAGTGGTGAGGAGTTACACCTCAACTAGCAGGACGGTGTGCTAAGATTGATGAGTGATGTCTGCCATGGGCGTGGTACTATGAATCAGTAGCACACTTGCCATGTATTTGCCCTCCGTGGACCAGATAGTACCCGAGTCCATCCTTGCTCTTGGATTCTGAGCCTTGGAATCTGATGATGGGACATAGGCCTTTGTGCCACTGTTCTCCAAAGCGACTCTGCCCCTTTCCTGCCCTCATATCACTTTCCTGCCCCAGAGTTCAAACAGAAAGAAGAGTGTACAATTCGTGGCCGGAGCTTGATCCAGATCAGCATCCAGGAGGACCCCTGGAACCTCCCCAACTCCATCAAGACCCTAGTGGACAACATTCAGAAATACGTGGAAGGTCAGTTGGGCAGGGAAGGGTAACGTGGCGGGTTTGTGGCTGTTGATTCTTAGTGTGGAATGTGGAAGGATCAGGAGTGGGTCCAACTCTATGTCCAGGGGTTAGGGGGATGGGGAAGAGGACTCATGGCCCTGCCCTGGGCAGAGCCCTGGAACTGTGTACAGGCACGTGATTAAGGAACGTCTGATTTGGGGTGCCGGGGGCTTCCTTGCAGAGTCAGGAAGCTGAGAAGGCTGAACTTACCCCTTCTTTTTCAGAAATTGTAGATTTAATTCAGTTCCTTTTATCTATTATCAAGGCCACAAGCTGGGTGTCCCCTGATCAGACTTGGGCCCACAGATGGGCTTTGATGATATAGCATAAAAAAAAGTGAATCGGTTGCCAGTGCTTCATTATCTGAGATGTCACATAACAATCTAGATTTCTGGCTACTCCTGAACAGTCAGGGGATCTGGCATTAACAGGCCTGCAGTCCCACAGTCACACTTGGGTGGTGAGTGGCAGCTGCCGTCTTAGATGGGAGAGGGGTGACTTCCAGTTCACAACAGTCCTCATCACTGCCTGCTTCCTGGTGTCTGCCTCACACAGTTGCCTGCCTGACCCTTGGCATCATTTGAGTCCGGGATCCTGGCTTAGAAGGACCCTAGGCCAGGAGACATTTGACCAGGACAGCCAGAGGGGCCAAGCTTCAGAGCCATCCCCCAGGAACAGCGCCTGAGTTGGCCTTTCAGATTTTTCTTTTAAACCCCTTCTGGGCCTAAGAGCCTTTTTTTGAAGGAAAGAGACCAGGATGTTAGGCCTGTGTTCAGAAGGTCTGAGCTTTGTCTATGCGGGTGCAGGGCTGTGGCTGTGTAGACTGTGCATACGCGCCCGTGTGCTTGCATGAACGTGTAAGCATATAAGCGTGTGTCCACATGCATGTGCAAGGTGTGGGCTGGGGGCTCTGGCCCGGGAGTTGGAGGGGCTGGTTTCCGTCTCTGTTTGGTGGGTGTATGTAAACAGTTGGGGTACAGCTAGCAGTTGGGGTTCCATCCCCTGGAAATGGAGGGTTTCTGGAATTCACTCAATATTCAATCGGAGCTTCTTTAGCGCAACTGTTCATATTCAGAGCGTCCCTGCGCAGGGCTTGGGGCTTGGGCCTTGGCCTTCTGGGAGGGCCCAGCTCTGCTCGAATCTGTGCTAACCTCTCAGCTCATTCTTTTTCTCTGCTTCCCTTTCCAGATGGGAAGAACCAGCTGCTCCTGGCCTTGCTGAAATGCACAGGTGAGGGCTTTGAAGCAGCAGTCTCTGTGATGGGCACAGAGGCGTATCCAGGAGAGGGCATCCTGGCTGGCAGTGGTGCTCATGACGGCAGCCCAGCGAGGCCTCTTCTGCCGGCCGAGGTTGATATTCTCGTGGTCATCAGGGCCTGGACCCGGGGGAGGGAGTGACTCTGTGGCTCTTGCACCCAGAACTCCTTAGACCTCGTGTTCTTCCTCCTCTTGAGTCCAGGGCCAAGTCTCAGGGCCCTGGAGCCAGGAGCCCTGTGTCTTGCCACCTCCCAGGCCCGAGGACAGGAGACAGAGGACTGATGACCAGTCGAGTCCTCAGCCCCACGTGGGACTTCTACCCGGCAGACAATGGGGAGGAGGGAAGGGCAGATGGTGGGCTCGGGGAAGCTGGGAGGTGTTCTCTGTCCCTCCCTTCTTTCCAGAAATTCTTCGCCAAGTGGCAGCTAAAATAAGATCTAGGTCAAAATTGGTCTCTGAAAATCAGTTGACTAGAGCCAGTCATTGGAAATAATTCCTTCCAGAGGATCGGGCCCTGGATGAATGATTGCCTGAAATTAGCCAGTTCTGCAAACCATGTCAGGACAGGGGCAAGGAAAGGGAGGCAGGAAGAGGCTTCTCAAAAATAGAGAAAATGGTAAACGGCATTTCTTAAAAGCATGGAGCTTGGCAGACATGCTTGGCGTCATTGCTGTCCTGCCAGTCAAGGTTGAGCAATCCCCTAACCAATGGAGAGACAACTGAGTGAGGTTTTGGGAAAGTCTCAGGAAAAATCACAAGGCAGATGGATCAATGAGAGAGTTGCGATTTTCAGTAAATTGGCTTGCTTTTGGAGAATTGATCGTTGTGGGGTTGGCTTTTGGTGGCTGGGATTGATTTTTGGCGAGCTGGCCCCAGATGGTGGGCCTGCTGGGGCTGGTGGTTGGTTCTGGGCCTGGGCTTTGGGGCTTGGGGCAGGAGCACCTTTCAGCGAGCCCATCCCCGCTCTCCAGACACCGAGCTGCAGCTGCGGAGGGACACCATCTTCTGCCAGGCCCTGGTGGCCGCGGTGTGCACCTTCTCTGAGCAGCTCCTGGCAGCGCTCAGCTACCGCTACAACAACAACGGCGAGTACGAGGAGAGCAGCCGGGATGCCAGCCGCAAGTGGTTGGAGCAGGTGGCGGCCACCGGCGTCCTCCTGCACTGCCAGTCCCTGCTGTCACCAGCCACTGTGGTGAGTGAGGGGAAGAGGGATGAGTGCCCTGGGAGCCAGGCACCAGAGTTAAGTTAGGGTTTTTCAAAATGCTGACACGCCGAGCTCAAAAGGTTCGCCATCACTGCTCTAGACTCTAGACTAGAGGGAAAGGAACCCTAAACAGTACCCTAGCCATTTCTGACCCATGCTTAGAGGATGGTGACCCAGGGCAGGTTCCCTAGAATCTAGAGCAGTGGTTCTCAACCTTCTGGCCCTTTAAATACAGTTCCTCATGTTGTGACCCAACCGTAAAATTATTTTCGTTTCTACTTCATAACTGTAATGTTGCTACTGTTATGAATCATAATGTAAATATCTGATATGCAGGATGGTCTTAGGCGACCCCTGTGAAAGAGTCGTTCGACCACCAAAGGGGTCGCGACCCACAGGTTGAGAACCGCTGCTCTACAGCTTCCTAGACATTTTCCCAGGCAGGGCTGAAAGCCACAACTGCTGGCTGTTGGGAAAGCGTGGCCTAGGGGCGCCCTCTGCTGGCCCGTTTGGCACACAGATCGCTTTCTTCTGGTTCCTGGAAAGTGCCACCCGGGCCTGGAAAGGCCCCAGGAACACTCAGCCCTCACCGTCTGTCCTCAGACCAGAGCCCAGTGCGTTAACTCACCCGTCACCACCACGTGCCGGGCTCGGAGCTGGGCACAGGGTGTCAGAAGCTCACTTTCTAGTTGGGGGAAGCAGTTTGGAAAGAAGGAAGGAAGGAAGAGGGAGGCGAGACGGACAGGAGGTAGTTATACAGAAGACTTAGAAGGTGATTACGTTTCTTTGGATTTAAATGGTCAGAGATGTCCTCTCTGAGGAGGTGATGTTTGAGCTGAGACCTGAGTACCAAGATAGCCCGCTAGGTAAATGGTCCGAGGAAGAGTGTGCTGGGCTGAGGGAACAGCATGTGCAAAGGTCCCAAACAGGGGCCAGTGTGGCTGGAGGGGAGCAGGCCAGGGGGATCAGGGTATGATGTCAGCAGGGCCACATCTACAGGGCCTAGGACTTTATTCTGGAAGCAGAGGGAGGGTTCAGAGGCTTTGAGCAGCAGTCACAGGGCAACCCCAGGAGTCTGCCTGTAGATCTGGTAATCCCTAGGCTGCCCTCTCCCTCTGCATCTCCGGTTTTACCCCTGGCTGCCCCGTGTCCGGGGAAGGGTGGCATAGGGGGACCTGTGAAAAGGCTGGTGTGTCCTCCTGGAGACGGGGATCTTGTGTTGGGGGTGGTGAGGAGGGTTGAGGGAGATGCTGGATCTGGGGTATGTTTTGAAGGTCAGCCTATCAGGACTTGGAGATGGGCAGTGTATAGGGTGGGCAGAGAGAGAAATCAAGAAGTCCTTGCGGTCAAATTTAGGGCTCTGTGCTGAGATGGGGCCCATGGCAGGGGGGTGAGGAGGAGAAGAAGGACTTTTGGGGGCGTGCCACGTTTGAGATGGTTGAGTTGGATTGCTGGATGGTCTGGGCAAGAGGGCCACCCGGCACATTAGAGCAGAGCTGGGTTCTAGCCTTGGCAGGTTCAGGACAAGGGAACCCGATTTCACATCCGGCCCCTGAGAGCCCAGCGGAGCCTGGTGCCTGGTAGGCCCACAGCGGGTGTGTCGGCTGGTGTTGAGTCACAGCATCTTGAAGTGAACCCTGGGGCAGGGGTGGCATCTGACACTCCTCCTCCCGTCTCCCTCCTGCAGAAGGAGGAACGGACCATGCTGGAGGACCTCTGGGTGACCCTGTCGGAGCTGGACAACGTCTCCTTCTCCTTCAAGCAGCAGGACGAGAACTACGTGGCCAGTGAGTGATTCCCCGCTCCCAACATGAGTCGGGGAACTGCGTTGGGGACCACCCTGCCCCCAGGCCAACTGCCCAAGGCCGACCTGGGACCCAATACTTTCAAACCTCATGCTCTCAACATACATGGAAAAAGAGGGTATATTTTTGTATAAACCCCATTGTCTCCAGAAGCTCTTAAAAGGGGGGAACAACCAGTACCCAGTTCTTACTAAAATTTCTAGAGATATCCATTATTGGGGTGAAGACTTGTTAATATTTTCTAAGAATTTATAGCACAATTAAGTCCCTCCCTCCCTTCCTCGCTCCCTCTACCTGCCCACCATTCATCCACCCATTCATCCCCCTACTTATCCATCCCCATCCACCGTCCCACCTATCCATCCCCCACCCACCTACCAGCCATTCATCCACTCATTCTCCACCCATCCACACATCCCTAATTATGAGCACATGATATGTGTCAGGCACAGTTTTCAATCCTGAGGCCACCGTGGAGAAATATGGCCGTGGCTCCTGCCTCCTGAAGCCCACGGGCCCGCCCAGCAGGTCTCAGCCCAGCTGCTGGTATTCAAAGACACCGATCCCCATCCCAGCCTCAGCCCTGGCCGGTGGAGTCACTCTGTGGGGTGGATCCTGGGCATTGGGGTTCTAGAAAAGCTTTCCAGGTGACTGTGAGGTACAGCCAGGATTGAGGACCCCTGGGCTGGGATCTGTTGCCACTTTTCTATGAGTGTGGTCCCGGGACCTGCAGCCACTGGGACCTCGTTAGAAAGGCGAATCCTCAGGCCCCATCCCAGACCTGGAAGTGGAGCCCATAGACCTGTGTTGACAGGGACTGGGCGGGTTTGAAGCACACTCGTTTGGGAACCACTGCTCTAGGTCAGTGATTCTCAACTTTTTAAAAATGATCACCTCCGTAAGGAGTCGGTTTAGTTTTTTCCTAATTGCTGCAACCCCATTACATTTTAATACCACGGATATACTATATGTCTGTTTAGGTACTGTATGTGTACCTGTGCTTTATACATAAAAAGAGTCCTTTCTTTTTGGGTCATTGCCCCAAGAACCAATTTTTATCTCCTTAGGGGTGATTTCACCCTGTTGAGAATGTGTGAAAATCTAAAGGGACAATAGATTTTGTTTCAGGTGCCAATTGGAATTGATGGTCAGTTCTATCAATAGGCAAAGTTGGGCTTAGGGAGACCTATTGATTGATTAGTTATGTCTGCCATAGGTGCCAGATGGGGCATTAGTGATTGATTAATGATGTCTGCCACGGGTGCCATATCGGGTGTTGATACCATGCCTCCCATAAACTGTACCCTCTGAGTGTAAATAAATGAGGGCAGCATTTGTCAGGCAGAGGCCTGGGGTACCAGGTGAGGAGGACAGGAAACATTCGTGAGGCTCTGAAGACAAACACTGACAACCGCCCAGCTGGGCAAAGTCAGTGTCAGGTCTAGGAATTGAGCAGTGGGAACTGGGACCTGTTGAAAGAGGTGAAAAGGGAGGTGAGAGGCTGCTCTTCTGAGCATGGGAGGCCTGGGCTGTCTGAGGCTACCCCCGGGGGATGGGAGGGCAGGGAGGCCTGAGGGCAGACAGGTGACCCAGGATGCCACCCTGAAGGTAGGAGGCACGGGGGTCTAAGGCTGCCCCTCTGGGGTGGGGAGAACAGGACATCCCACTGGAGGTCTGGAGGAAGGTCTGAAGCTGCCCTAACAAAGGTGGGCAGGGCTCCCCTGGGCTTGGGTGGTGACCTGTCCGGCCCCCCATGTCCTCCCACAGACACCAATGTCTTCTACCACATTGAGGGCAGCCGGCAGGCGCTGAAGGTCATCTTCTACCTCGACAGCTACCACTTCTCCAAGCTGCCCTCCCGCCTGGAGAGTGGGGGTAGCCTGAGGCTGCACACCGTGCTCTTCACGAAAGGTGAGCTGTGGGGTGCTGAGGGGGCCCACAGGGGACACCCAAGGCTCAGAGCACACCGGGACCCCACCACCTGCCCGCCCTCTTCTTCCTTCACAGCCCTGGAGAACCCAGAGGGGCCTCCTCCTCCAGGCAGCCAGGTGGTGGAAGACTTGCAACAGGAGATCAACACCCAGTCCCTGGAGAAGGTTCAGCAGTATTACCGCAAACTCAGGTATCTGCCCGGGGCACATGCTGGGGGCAGGAATCTGGACACTGCTGCGGGAACGGGGTATTAGAATATAGGGCACCAGGCAGCCCCCAGCATGGGAGTGGGCAAAGTGCCTTTTCCTGAGCACCTACTGTGTGCCAGGCCCTCTGCCTACACATGCTCATCAGGTTCTCACAACAGTCACGGTTGGTCATTCTGAACCACTTTACAGACGACGAAACGGAAGCCCAGAGTGGGTGCCCAGCTTGCCCAAGGCCACAGAGCTGGATGGTGGCTGAACTGAGCTTGGAACTGGGTCTGCTTGGCTTCCGAGCAGGTCCTTGCAACCGAGAGGAGCTGCCTGTCTCATTTCATGTGGGCTGGGAGCTGGGTGGGATTGTTGAGCCTGTGAGTAAGGGGTGTGGCCCCCAGGGCCTTGGCCGGGCTCAGAGGAGACCCCCTGAGAGAAGTGGAGGGAGCAGGGCCACATTCTCAGGAGGAAGCCTCACACCAGGGAAGCAGCTTCCCTACCCCCACCCTCACCCTAGCCCTTCCTCCCCACCTTCTCCCTCTGGGGAAAGGAGGCTGAAGGTCAGCAGACCAAGCTTCAGGGGCTGGGTAAGCGCTGTACTGTTTTGGGGTTTGGCTTTACTATTTGGAAATGGAAGCTGATGCTTTCAGGGAAAACACCCAGTTTTGTTATTAAAACTGGCATCTCTTCGGATTGATCGATGCCATCAATCTGCTCCATGCTGCTGTTGAATATTGAAAATATTACATCTCTGATCCTTTGTTTATTCCTTCCTTCGTTCAGCACATGTGGGCCAGGCTCTGTTCTGGGTGCTTGCTCGGGAGTCAGTAGTGGCCCATAAAGCCTCTTCTTCATGGACCATAGATTCTAGAGCAGCAGTTGTCTGGCTCATCCCCCGTTTTGTCAATAAAGTTTTATTAGCACACAGTCATGCTCATTTACGTATGGATGTCTTCGGCTGTTCTTGTGCTACAGTGGCCAGGCTCAGTAGGGTTTTGATAGAGACTGGTCCACGCAGCCCAAAATACTGACTGCTTGGCCCTTCCAGAAAAAGTTCCCGAGTCCTGCTCCAGAGGGGGCGATGGCAATAAGCCAGGGAACAAAGCGATGCAGCGTGTTACGTGGTGAGAGTATTCAGAGGACAGAGACGCAGGACAGGGGTTGGGGGGGGGGTCAGGTGCTGACCAGCTGACCAGGACAGGCCATCAGGGAGAGGTGGCATTTGAGGGGTGCCTGGAGGCCCCTTTTGCTCCCCCCCTCGGGCTGTGGCAGGGACGGAGCGTGGAGAACTGTGCAAGGCGCTCTCAGTCGTTTCTTT
>NW_005874233.1:0-16926 GCF_000147115.1 Myotis lucifugus | reverse complement strand
ATCCTAGTGCGTCCCCCCTCCCCCACCAACTCTCCAGACAGGAAGGTAAAAAGTTGCCACAAGTTAGGGAGTTAGTCGCTTGCCAAAGTTTAAACAGCAGGATTTCGGGGAGGTGGGGTGCGAGCGGGATGGGTTCTGGTCGGGATGGATGGGGAGGGGAGGGGAGGGCGGGTGTGATTCCGGCAGCCCTTTTGCTGTGACATTGCGACCACACTTGGTCGAACCGGGCTGTTCAAACGGCATTTCTGTGGGGCATTTGCTCCTGCTGACTGCGGAGGTAACTTTCCATAATTAATGACCCGTTCCATTAACGGGCGCATCCTGGGCTAAATTGCTTTTAACCCTTTGAGTGCCTCCTATCTTCCCCCCAAAAGTGCCGGGGGAGCGCGACCGCTCTCTTCTCGCCGGCCCCCCCCAAAAGTGCCGGGGGGGGGGGGGGCCTCTCTTTCCCTAAAAGTGCCGGGGAGCACCATCGCGCTCCCCCTGTAAAAAAAAAAAAAAAATTCTAATTCACTCCCCTCATTTTTAGTGCTTTCTTCCAAGAAAAGGCCAGTATAAATACCATGAAACTTAAGCAAAACAAACTTGCTTTGTCTCCTTCCAGAGAGGAGGTACTGAAGTTCCCATACCTGCAGTGCTGCAAAGATCAACATTTCTTCCTCTGTGCAGTCAATTTCTTCTAAGACAATGGCCCACCTGGCTTGTTCATAGAGCTGGTTTATTCGGACAGCATCATACTAGAGAAAGAAAGAGTTACGTGTGTGTGGGTGGGGGTGGTGGTGGTGGTGTAGGGGGCACAGTCATATTCCACAATACAAAATTCTGGAATGACAGGCCGTTCCTTGTTAGACAGATGCACTGAACTTTAGTTCAGGTTACTAAAAGGGACACACTGCCCCAGCTCTTTTTATTTCTGAATTTAGAACTTTCTCAAAATATTTCCCAGGGTTTCTTCAAGGGGCCCAACTAACCCATCTTAGATTCCATTACTTCACCTCCCTTTAATCACATTCTTATTGGTATGAAAAGCAGACAGTAAAATTGGTTTATGTGATAACCAATAAAAGGAGGAGGGATTGCTGATCTGCAAACTCAGTGCAATCCTAATCAGAATCTGATAGGAATTTTTATTTTATTTCATTTTGTTGATTTTTAGAGAGAGAGGAAGGAAGAGGGAGAGAGATAAATATCAGTGTCAGAGCATAACATTGATTACTGCCTCCTGTATATCCCTCACTGGAATCAAGCCCAAAACCCGGGCGTGTGCCCTGACCAGAAATTGAACCATGCACAGGATGGGACGATGCCCAACCAACTTAGCCATATTAGCCAGGGCTGATAGGGATTTTTAAATAAAACTTTATACAAGCTAATTTTTAAGTTAAGCTGGAAAAAACAATCCTCTATAATACAGAGATGTGGACGGCAGAAAGAGCTTCTGGAACGAACAGTGGGCGAGGCAGCCAGTGCTGCGAGAGCCGAGCCCCTCGCACGAATTTTGAATATCATGAGGAACATTTTGAAAAAGAACAATATTGGGAAGACACCTGTCCTCCCAGACATTAAAACATATTATAAAGCTGCAGCAACTAAAATGGTGTGGTATTCGTATAGTGATAGACAAAATGTCAATAACACAGTATCTAGAAACAGACCTATATATGTATATAAGTTTAATATAAAATAAAAATGGCATTTTATAGCAGCAGGGGAAGAAAGAATTCAAGACTATAGTGTTAACAATGCCTTGACATTTGGAAAATAAAAATCCAAAATAAAAAAAAAACAATCTCTCATCACCCCAAAAATATTAATTACAGATAGACAACGAGATACCACTTCACACTCACTAGGCTCTAATGAAAAAGACAGATCATAACAAATGTTACTGAGGATGTGGAGAAATTGGAACCCTTATTCATTGCTGGTGGGACTATGGTGCAGCCTCTATGGAAAACAGTTTGGTAGCTCCTCAAAAAGTTAAACATAGAGTATGATCCAGCAATTCCACTTGTAAGTATATAGCGAAAAAAAAAAAAAAAGGAAAAGAGGGACTCAAACAGATACTTGGACACCAGTGCTCATCATAGCATTATTCACAATAGCCAAAAGGCAGAAACAACCCCAATGCCCATAAATGGATGAATAAATAAACACAATGTAGTATATACACACAATGGGATATCCTTCAGCCTTCAGAAGGAATGAAATTCTCATGCACGTTACAACTATAAGATATTACACTAAGTGAAATAAGCCAGACACAAAAGGACAAATATTGTGTGATTCCATTTTTATGAAGTATCTTCAATAGGCAAATTCATAAAGATAGGAAGTAGAACAGAGGTTACAGGGCTGGAGGGAGGGTTAAATGGGGAGTTATTGTTTAATGGGTACAGACTTTTTGTATAGGATGATAAAAAATGTTCTGGAAATGGACAATGGTGGTAGCTTCATAACATTATAAATGTACTTAATGCCACTGAATTGTGGACCTAAAAATGATTAAAATGGCCCTTGCTGGTTTGGTTCAGTGGATAGAGCATCGGCCTGCGGACTGAAGGGTCCCAAGTTTGATTCTGGTCAAGGGCACATGACTGGGTTGTGGGCTGATCCCCAGTAGGGGGTGTGCATGAGGCAGCCAATCAATGATTCTCTCTCATTGTTTTTTTTTTTTTTTTTTTAAATATATTTTATTGATTTTTACAGAGAGGAATTTAAAAAAAGAAAAGATAAGCTATTTTCTGGGAGAAAATCTTTAAAAAACAATTAAAAAATGGTTAAAATGGCAATTGTTATGTATGTTTTACCACAATAAAAAGAAATAAAAAAAACAACCCAAAAAACAAAACCCAAACCTGCACATGAATGTTCTTAGCAGCATTATTCATAATAACCCCCAAGTAGAATCATTCCAAATGTCCATCAACTGATGAATAGATAAATAAAATGTGGCACATACATTCAATGGGATATTATTTGACAATAAAAAGAAACGAAATACCGGTTCATGGTATAATATGAATTGACCTTGAAAATATTATGCTTAACGAAAGAAACTAGTCCCAAAGTACCACATATTATATAACCCCATCTATATGAAACGTCCAGGATAGGCAAATCCATAGGGACAGAAGGAAGACTGACTGACGCTTGCCTAGGGCCGGGAGGTTGGGAGGGAATGGAGAGCGGCTCCTGGTGGATAATGAGTTTCTTGTTAGGATGGTGAAGGTGTTCTGAAATGAGACGGTGGTGATGGTTGCACAACTCAGTGAATATACGAAAAACCATTCATCTGTACCGAGTAAACGGGTGAAATCTATGGTATGTGAATTATATCTCAAAGGACTTATAAAAAATCTAAACATAACAACTAAACCTATTAGGAGGAACCATGAAGAGAACACTTTTTGTAATCTTTGAATGAGGAAGGGCTGTTCGTGGAGAAAATGACCGAGGGGAAGGCTGTGCCACAAGAGGCAGTGACACTGCTGTGGGTGAGAAAAGGGTCTGCGCTCAACAGGTGGCCTGAGGCAAGCCCGTGGAACACGTGCCCGGCAGCGAGTACAAGGACAGAGCAACGCCAAACACCAAACTGGGCAGGAACAGTACGATGAACCGCCCTGTGCACTCAGAGAAGCAGGGACCCAGTTTCTATTTTCTACATTTTGGCCATTTATCTGCTGACTCACAACGGCACGAACGGGCAAATCAGGGCCAGGGAGAGGAATCAGTTGCCCAGTAAACTTCAGGTGGGAGACACACACCTCAGATGGGACCTGGCGACTGGCCGGGTCTTTATTTACATAGATGACCCCTCTTGCTCATCGCCACCGTGGGGAGTCTGCGGTGCGCCATCATGGGGTCCTGGTTTATTCATGAGAACCTGCTCTTAACCTAGGTCCTGACAACGCCTCCTTCCCAAACCCTAAGCACTCTGGCTCCCTGAACGCTCTCTTATTGTTCCTGTGAATGGAGAGGGAGCATGCACTGCTGGGCACGAAGACCCCCAGAGACTCCCACACAGTCGCGGCAGCTGACCAAGCTCGCTAGAACCCAAAAATGCAAACGAGGAAGCAGAAGGCATTTACTGATCTAACTCTGAAGAGGTAGCAGAAGATTACACACGTTAATCCTAACTTTGAGGACTAAATGACTCAGTTGTACACTTCCATGGATTCATATTTTAAAAAAGAGAGAGAATAGAGAAAGAGTATCTTACTTTGGGATTCAAGTCAAAGAAGGTGTAGTATTTAAATCGTAACAGCAGCTGCTCATCCTCCTGGATGCCCTGTTCCATGAGGGAACGCGAGGAGTCCAGCCAACTAGAAAACAGTAAGATAAGTTACAAAAGTTGATCAGTTTTATACATATATGTTACAGCATTATATAATATGTTTACATGTTATCTATGTTATATAATATGTTCTATGTAATCAATGCACCATGTAATATATGTTATATATATTTACATTATATATACACATCTCCTTGAACAAAATCCGAGTAAGTAATGTGACCAAAAACCAGTAAGGGAGAGGAATTGAAACTAGCTTACATCTATATTTTATCTTACAGCTTTCCCAATGCTATGTATGTGTGTGTATAGATATTTATATATAATTTATGTATTTATTTATTTTTCTCATTGACACTGGGTTACATAAAGTAACCCAGTGAAGAAGCCAGAGCAGTTTTTATTTTCTCAGTTTTATAGATGTTAAAACAGAGTCTCAGTGACTCTGTTTATGCTTAAGGTCCTGTACCTCGTGGTAGAGCCAGACTGAGAATCTGCACTTGCTGACTGCCCGCACAGCCTCTCCCCTACACCGGGTGGCTGCCCGCACAGCCTCTCCCCTACACCGGGTGGCTGCCCGCACAGCCTCTCCCCTACACCGGGTGAGTGCCCGCACAGCCTCTCCCCTACACCGGGTGAGTGCCCGCACAGCCTCTCCCCTACACCGGGTGAGTGCCCGCACAGCCTCTCCCCTACACCGGGTGAGTGCCCGCACAGCCTCTCCCCTACACCGGGTGAGTGCCCGCACAGCCTCTCCCCTACACTAGGTGGTCCGACCCAAAACTGGCTCTATCGTATTGTCTAGAAGTTTCTATAATTACAACAACATTCTGTATGGCCCTGTCCAATAGAGTAGCCACTAGCCACATGTGACTTTTGAAGATTTACATGTGGCTAGTGCCACATTTCCATTTTAATTAAATTCAAATTTAGATGTAACTATCCACATGTGGCTAGTGGCTCCTATACTGGATAGTTTAGTCCTAAGGTTGACAACACACACACACTGGGTAATGGTGAGAGGTGGAGGGATGGCGATTAAACAGTAACCACAAGACCAGGTGGGCATGAATGCCAGCCAGAAACACTGAAGGAAAATGGCTTGAACTTCTATTAAATTAGCCCCCAAGCTGCAATCTCCATCCCCAAGGCCTTGGTCCAGTGGGAGAGACCAAGCCTCCTAATAAAGGAAGAGAGTGACGCTGGGCAAGCAAAGTATGAGAACAGAACTACAGAGAAGTGATGATCTTGAATGGTGACATCTACGAAGGAGAGAGTGACTGGGCCGTAAAGGATGAGCAGGGCTGACGGGAGAGCAGGAGGGGAGGAGAGGCCTCGGGGGCACCATGGGGGCGGGTACACAGTAGGACAGGAAGACAGTGCTGGGCCAGATGTCACAGGGAGTGGAATGCTGCCCACAAGCTGACTTTATTTGGTGAACAGTGGGGAGTGAAAAGAGCCAGTGGTCTGAGAAATAGTTTGAGTGTGTCTTCTGAGCCCGCTTGAGGCAAAGCGGAAGGACTTGCTCTAGAACCGCTGCAGAGAGAAGCGGCATTCTACAAGACAGTGTGGGCAGGTGGGCCACCTTGGGTCTCCCCCTGACCCATGGGTTCCAACCCACTTATGAACTGCTCGACCTCCCATAAAATACACTTTGCACACCTCAGGGGGAAAGAATTCGTATTCGCATATGGTAAACCATTGGGTTACCCCAACACATAAGGGACGTCACACTTTATATGTATTGAAATGACCAAAGGCCTGTTTTTTTCCTTTTTGTTGCTATAATCAGTCCTGACTTTTGCTAGCAGTGTGCCATCCCCAGGCACCCTAATTTAAAAAATAAACAACCTCTCCCCATCTCTGTGGTATCTCTCTTGCTACATCAGTGCCAGTTCACAGAGAAGCAACACGGAGCCACATCCTTACCCTGCGTTAAGCTTGGTTTTATCGACCAGAGACCGAGACTGGTACATATCAGCCAGCGCCTCCGGTGACTGCGGGGGTTGGCTGAATGCGAGGATGTTGCAGTTTTGTTCGGTCAAAGGGCTGTCACTGAACCACGTCATGGTGGATGACACCGGCGTTCCGTTGACGGGGTCATACGTGGGAGTCATGGTTTTACTGTACAAGCCAGGACTTACTGTAAGGCAAAGGGGGACACACACTAGGATATGAGATTCAGGGAGCGGAAATCTCTGGAAAAACAAGTACAGATTGCTGACACTGAAATGGATTTTGAATTTAAATAGTTGTAACATTTAAAATAATCAGAGGAGTCATGGCTGATGCGGGAGGAGTTATACACGGGTAAAGCTCTTGCCTGAATGTTTAGCTACTGAAAACTTGGGAACTGACAGGCTATACAAGATTCCACAGTCAACCCATACAAGTGTGGGAGACTATGTCCTTCTCAACAATTCAAAATGCCTCTGCTATAGCTGTGAGTTTTCACGCTATTAGAGAACCAGAGATCTCACAGAATGTATGTACAGACTATATTTTGGGCAAATTCTTTAAAGAAATAGCAGTACTTGCCAATTTTAAGAACCCAGCTAATTAATGGTTTATATATCATCTGCCTTTACTTTGCATAAGAAAAGTGCAAATAATTCCTTTCATTCTTTGCACTGGAATATACTATGCAAGAAAACCCTCAAACGTTGCAAACAAGCTAGCTTTTTATATTCTTATATAAAAAGAAAAGAATGAAGCCTTTCTAGAATTTTTACCTATTCTCCTGTTACATGTCCAGTGCAAAATTTAAATGGAATTCATACAAGAGTCACAGGAAGATTGAACCAGGAAAACAGGAGTATATTTGAGTGATCCAAATAATCTGTTTCCTCCCTCAAATTCACAGCCAGTTCTATTAAGGTTTCTAATTCATCAGAAACATAATACATGCAATTAACATAATGAGCTATAAAGCATATCTTGTCAAAAAAGATTCTGTTCTAGAATTAATTGGATATCCTTTCCTCATCATAGGACTCTTGCAATTTTAGCCCTTCTTTGTTTGGGGGAGAAAGGAGAAGGGGGGGACAAGAGGAAAGACAGAGCAGAGGGGAGGAGAGTTCCTAGGATTTAAAAATTGAGGTAACTCTTGCTCTGGCTGGGTTGTTCAGTGGTTAGAGTTGGCTTGAGGACCAAAGGGTCTCAGGTTCAATTCTCGGGGCATGAGTGGGAGGCAACCAATCAATGTGTCTCTCTCCCATTGATGTTTCTCTCTCACTCTGTTTCTTTCTCTCTTTTCCTCTTTCCTTCCCTCTTTCCTCTGTCCCTTCCACTATGTCTAAAAATCAATGAAAAAAATAATCTCGGGTGAGGATTAAAAAAATAAAAAAAAAATTTAAGAAACTCTCAGCTTTAAGAATGAATTAAAACAACAAAGCACCTGTCACAATTCTTACCTGGTGGCCCAGAAATTGTTGGAGAACTCTCCAGGTTTAAAATGTCTTCAATTAAGGGTTCCTTATTGTTCTTGTCTTTTTTCTTCTTCTTTTTAAAATAGTCGCTAGAAGGCTTTAACAAGGAAAGTTCTTCTGGTCTTCTAATATCTAATAAATAAGTATAAAAAACAAAAAAGAAAAACTGAAAAGTTAAAAAAAATAAAATAAAATAAAAATTCCTGTTGGGCAATTGAAACCATTTCTCAGGAAATTCCGGAGAAGTAATAGAACTAGATTGCACTACTTTTTAAAGAAACAGAGGAGAATAAGACCTCCCCTATCCCCCCCATCAATAAGGGTATAGGAAGGTAAAATAGTGGAGGGAGATTTAGTCTAGTAAAACTTCTATTTTGTTTTTTGATTTATTGTGAAAATATTTCAAATGTATCTAAATCAACCAGAATTTTGCTATTCTTATGCCACCTACTTACTACCAATTTCCCCTCCTTCTTTCCTCCCTTTCTTTCTCCCTTCTGCACCCCCTCCCTCCTTATCTTTTTTTATTCAGTTTTTTAATCAACAGCCAAGGGCCCCACCTTTTTCTTCATGGACCACAGATCCAGAGAGCCCTTTTCTTACATGATGCCCAGCTGCTACTTTCATCCCTGTGGCAGACATCGTTGGTGCCTGCCCGCCTCTTCTTGGCCTCACCCTTTCAGTGCACTCTGACTTGACTACCAATGGCAGCTAGGACATGTGTCTGTCTGCCCATGGGCTTGCTCTGAACACCGGAGTCTACTCTGCCCAGATACAGCGCAACCGGCCACACGAGTTCAGAGAATGAATGCTCTCCAAGCGCAGCCCCGGTGACTGATGAGTGGCATATTAACACCCAGCTCCCTCGGCCCTTGGGTGGGATGGCTCTGAGGCATGTCTCTGCTGGGACAATCTCTTATTGGTGGCCTTCTCTGCCCAGTCTCACGTCCCCATTCGTTATCAGTGTTCCCCGGCACTACCCCCCGGCCCCTCAAATAAATAAATATCTGCACTGGAATCCTTATCTCAGGGTCTGCTTCTGGAGAAATGAAGATTATCCCCATTTTCCTCCATTAATGAAATACATTTATCATTGCCGTTAACCGCATTGAGCTGCTATGATCCCAGGGAAAAGCCAGGGAATGTGGATGTTCGTCTCTGGGCAGCTCTCCTGGAGGTAAATGAACTGATTCCTCCTACTTCTCAGCTCAAACACTGCTTCATGCTGAGTCTGAGGCTGGTAGTTCAGCTCGATTCTCTCCCCAGTAGCTAAGGATGGCCGATCATCAGGTTGCAGCAGGCACCTGTGACCACTTCAAATGCATAATTTATACACAAAACCTAGAGATGAATCAAGATGTACAGTGGTAAACATCAGAAACAAAACAAAACAAACAAAACCCTATCTCCGAGCCTAACATTTGCCTTTCCTTTTCCTTGAGGGAAAACCCATCATGTTGGTGAATTTGATCTACCTTCTATTCATCAGATAGAAAGAGATTAGTAGAAATGCCAGTTGGGCCTTTTAGAACTGCCATGAAGATAGATAATCTGGAAAAGAGAAGAACATCTGACTGCTTCTATTTACTTCAAAACCTCAAGGGTTTGGTTCCAGGTATGATGTGTGCTTCCAGACTACTGCGACATTTGGTGTAATTCAATCATTTATTAAGTCCCACAAAAAAGAAATGGTTTTCCAATCCTCATGAGAACGTTACTGAAATCAGGGTGCCTGGTGTTTGCCACTTGCTCACCGAGCAGCAGGGACACTTTGGAACTTACATTCCATAATGGGAGGTTCCGTTCACTTGTCACTCATGTTATTTATTTATTTATATTTTTTAAAAAAATATATTTTATTGATTTTTTACAGAGAGGAAGGGAGTGGGATAGAGAGTTAGAAACATCAATGAGAGAGGAACATCGATCAGCTGCCTCCTGCACACTCCCTACTGGGTATGTGCCCGCAACCCAGGTACATGCCCTTGGCCAGAATCAAACCCGGGACCCTTGAGTCCGCAGGTCGACGCTCTATCCACTGAGCCAAACCGGTTAGAGCTGTCACTCATGTTATTAACAGCTAATGTGTGCAGGCATTGTGCTGGGCATGCTAAAAAATAAAAGGTTTCTCTCTTCACCCTGTTAAATACATACCAGCCTCCAATGCCCAATACTGGCATTCCCAAGCATATGTATACTATTACACTTTTTCCTTTTGCCCTACTATCTCCTTTTAACATCTTAGTTTTTCCATTTATTATTTATTTTCTGTCTCTGTACACTGGAATGTAAGTTTCAGGAGGGAAGAGATTTGGGCTACTTTTTATGACTAACATACCCTTAGTATTCACCACAATGCTTGCCTAATCCTATATTACAAAAGGCCAGAGGCCATAAGCGTCACAACCGGAATGACTGCTGGACCAAATGGGGAACCACAGGGAACTGGGTGGGTAGTGGTGGTGGCCGGAGCGAAGCAGCCCAGGTCCCGGGTGGGTGCCTGGTGGCTGCCGGAGCAAAGCAGCCTGGGTCCCGGGTGCCTGGTGGTGACAGCCAGAGCGAAGCAGCCTGGTCCTGGGTGGGTGCCTGGTGGCTGCCGGAGCAAAGCAGCCCTAGTTCCGGGTGCCTGGCAGCAGCGGCCAGAGCAAAGCAGCCCTAGTTCCGGGTGCCTGGTGGCAGCGGCCAGAGCAAGCAGCCCAGGTCCCGGGTGCCAGAGGGAAGCCAGTGCCCAGCAGCTGGGGGAAGGGAAGGCCTACTCTTGCACGAATCTTCATGCATCGGGCCTCTAGTTAATACATGTTTGTTGAAGGAATGAGTGAGCAGTTTATAGCTTCATGGGGAAGATAGATCTTAGCCTTGGGACCAAAGAATTTTCCTACACACTTTCAAAATAATCTCTCTATATAAAACCCTAAGTGACCGGTCGACCGCTTGACCGTTTGACCAGTTGCTATGATGTGCACTGACCACCACCAGGGGGCAGACACTCAATGAAGGAGCTGCCCCCTGGTTGTCAGTGTGTTCCCACAGTGGGTGTGCCACTCAGCTGACGGGTGCCAGATGCCGGGCTCATAGCTGGTGAGCACAGCTGCGGTGGTGCAAGCCTCTCCTGCCTCTGCGGCAGTGGCAGCAGGCGCAGCGGGGCCGGGATGAGTGGGAGTGGTGTGGTGCCGGGCCGGGCTCGGGCTCCTCCCTGGCCACTTGCCACTTCGTTCACTATTACATCCCTGGGGGATGTCGGACCGCCAGAACAGGCCGAAACCGAAAGGGTCCCAGATTGCGAGATGGCACAGGCCAGGCTGAGGGACACCAGGCTGAGGGTCTCTAGTATAAAATAAGAACACCCTCACAAGGCAGGGTTTGCTCCCACTAAGGAAGTCCCACAAAAAAAGAGAAAGGGTTTGGGTGATACTGTCCTTAATGTCTGTTAAACTTATGGGATGGTATCAATTCGTTCCATTCCATAATTAAGTGTACTTTTCTGCATAGGATTTTTGTGGATAGGGCTATTGGAGCCAAGTGTAAGAGAAGCAATGAAGACATTACTCCACCATTCTCTCAAAACTAATAAAGATGCATTGGCTCCAAGGTGATAATGACTTAATGGAACTCTTTTTTTGTTTGTCTTAAATATAATGATGATTTACTATGGCTAAGAGAAATGAATTTGAGGGATTGCAATGGGCTTGTTTCTTCTGAGTATACATCTCTTTTGAAGCAGTTTTAAGCTTTGTGGAAATGAATCTGAAGTATCTCAGTAATGTCCCATTTGGATTAACGCCACTTCAATGGCTCCAGTCCGCAAAATTGGGTTTGAAAAGTGTGCTTCCTAAGGAGGGCGTACTCTGGGAGCCCACAGCATTTTCCTGCCCTCCTTTGCCAAAGGTCCAAAGGGCACAGGGGCCCCTCCGGGGTACTCACTCAGGGCTTTGCAGATATCACTGACAGCTTTGAACACCACAGCAGAGAAGCTGACTCGCAATCGCACCGTCTTCACGTTCGGCAGGCGGAGGCGAAGCATTTTATGCTGAGGGGTGAAGACAAGCTTTGCATCTGCCTGGACTCCACATTTGTCCAGGGTCCAGTGTGTTTTCAGGAGCCAGCAACGCTTCTGTTCCCCCCAAAGGGCAAAGTCTGACCAGTCTTGGGCTATGTCTGCAAAAACAGAGAACACAGTGAAGTACAGCGAGAGGGAGGGCACGCCAGTCATCCCATCGTGCACAAAAATGCAAACAAAGGGCCGCTCTTCAGCGCCCCATCTCCTGGTACAAGCCAAGGCTCAATGATTTTTGGCTTCTCTTCAAAGAGTCTAAGGCGGGACAGGTAGAAAACAGACTGAATCTTACCATCACTGATACTTCTATACTGCGGAAGGAACAGACATACATAAATTCTGTTCATCTTGAAATGCTGAAGTTCTCTTCCTTCAATCTCCCAGCGCCATGGTCCTTCCTGGGAAGACCAGGAGCACTCTGCTTTGTTTAATCAAGATAATTTCTCCACTAGAAATGTATCCTTGCCCCCTGGATCACAAGGGGACATCCACAGCGCCCAATCAGAACCCGCACGGAAGTTCTATAAAGCCGACTCGTCACCCTTCTCGGTAATGCCCAGCTCTTTTAGCAGAACCATCATATCCCCAGGATCCAAAGTGTCTACGCTGAAATCAGAGCCGAGTATTTTCTGAGAGTGAGCATCAACACGGAAACTGCCCCCTTCTTCAATGTTGGCAACAACGTTGAATCGTTTCCCTTCATCGATGCTGGAGGCAATAGTCAATCTTTTATTTTGCTAAATGAAGAGCCACCAGTGTTGTTATTTACTTTGAAAAAAGTGATTTCTCTCTCTTTCCCTCTCTCTTTTTAACCTAGTGGCTACCTTTGGTGGGGCAGTGACAAGGAGGGGTCAGGTATGGGACGGGGGTGGGGGAACAAGTAATGTTCTATTTCTTGACCTGGATGGTGTTACATGACTTGGAAAATTCACTGGGCTTTCTTTCACTAGTGTCAACGAAGAGCCCACAACCATGGCCTTAGAAGATAGAAATAAATACAAGGCATACAGAACATTATTAAATTCTAGGTTGATTGTGTTGACTCCTGATGTGAAACTCTGACCCTGAAGATTTCTCTTTCTCTGTTTAAGAAGAGAGAGTAGCAAAGGGTGGGTATGTGTTAAAAGACAAATTAGCACCAAGATGACTTTATCACTGAGCAATCAAGCACTAACAGGAGTCCAACACCTTCGAAAAAGCCTGCGGTCACCCTAGATGTCACCCGTAGAATGGGCCCATTCTTGTGGAAACAGGGCATTTTACCTACCGGGAAGCTTTGGTTTGTCACCAGGGACTCAAGTTTTTACAAGGGTTGTTAGGGGCCCCTTAGTTCTCTTCTTCTTGGGGGAAGGGTGATGGCTCTCTGGGCCATTACCAGATAAAGGATCAGAAAAACATAGGTGATCAGACAACTTAGATCAGCGGCGATGCAACAGAGAGGGTTTCAGATATAGAGACACCAGAACAAAACAGAAACTTACTGATCTGCTCTACTAACTTGAGCATCACCCCGCCAACGTGCAGGTCCCCGGACACTCGCAGGGTGACGTCTTTCTGCTCCTCTTCATCTGGATGGTCCACTCGGACCACGAGATCCCAAGAAGCAGATGCAAAGTCACTGGCTGAGAGCATCGTGGCAAATGCGGGTGTCTGCTGCACCGAAGGGCGGACAGAGATCAGAACACGAGGAGGAGACCCTGCAGAGCAAAACGTTTTTACGTTTATTTTTTTTTTTTATTTTGGCCTCATCTTGAAAAAAATCCGCGGCATTCTCAGTGCCCCAGATATTAAATCAGCATCTTAATTTTAAAGACAAGAAAGTATTATACAAAGGGTCTCAAGCCTTCTAAATTTGTCTTTCATTTCTCCCAAGACCACTGGGCTTTTCATTTTCTGTGCCTGCCCAATGTGTCAACCTTCATTTTCCCTCTCTACTGACTTTTCTTGATCTTCTCTGAACTATTCTAGCAGCAGGCAACAAATCATGGCAATCCTTGATGATACCTTTAAAAAGAATCCACTTTATTAAGTACAGTGGGGCCTTGACTTAGGAGTGTCCCGACTAACGAGTTTTTTGAGATACCAGCTGTCTCTCGGCTGATTTTTTGCATTGAGTTGATAGAGTAATTTGAGTTAACGAGCTCCTTAACGAGCTCAGTCTCGGAACGAATTAAACTCGTAAGTCAAGGCCCCACTGTATAATTCGCATACAATAAAACACACAGATTTTAATAGACCAAGGGGGGAGTGTCATTGCATAAAACACACAGATTTTAAATGTACCATTGAATACATTCTGTTGTAGGCAAATTATGCCTTAATAAAGCTGATTTTAAAAGAACGTCATTAAAATCTTTCTCTATCTGTAATATAATACATATGTATTATTATGTTCCTCATATAAATATTAATGACATCTTCCAGTATGAAAATTCAAAAACTAAAAATATAGCAAAATAGTGTCTATTTCAGCTAAGCAGTATCAAAACAGAAACGTCTCAAGGGGGTAATAGGAACACTGGAATCCAGACTTGGCAGAACTTAAAATATTAGCTCTCTGTTAGTTTTAGGTATGTTTTTATTGATTTTAGGAGAGAAGGAGGGAGAGGGAGAGGGAAAGAAACATCAACGATGAGAGAGAAACATCGATTAGCTGCCTCCTGCACATCCCTTACTGGGGATAGAGCCAGCAACCCAGGCATGTGCTCTGACCGGGAATCAAACCTATCACCTCTTGGTTCATGGGTTGACTGGCTCAACCACTGAGCCACACTGGCTGGGCTCTCTGTTACTTGTAAACAGAAAGCAAATGATAATATGTCTTCTGGCTATCTAAAGATTTTGAATCAAAATCAGTCATGTAAGTGATAACACATCTTTTTCACTTGGCTAGGTAAAGACAGCTTATGAGAAATCCATGTTTTCACAAGACCTATTAAAAAAACAAACAAACACATTGGTGCACTCAAATTCCTAAGAAAGGGCTGGTCAAACCGAAAGTGCCCATGAATTCCCCTCCAGATCTCATTAACACGCAGGTTCTATTCAGCAGGTCTCGGTGGACCCTGCATGCGTAACGAACTCCATGTGATACCAGCCTGTGGCTCACACTTTTGAGTTGAAACAGCCCAGTGAAACATTGGCTCCAGGGTTCAGTTCCTCCCTCCACCCACCCACATCCAGATCAAGCCAGGGACTATAGTGACTTCTGAGGAACACTATTTTTAATAATAAGCAATCATTAATCCACCAGGGTCATACCAGTTTGGTGTTTATTTGAAACTGTTCGTAATTGTAAGCCTCAGAGTATCTCAAAATGCACAAAATAGCTAAACATGCAATTCTGAATAGGCATAGGACAGATTTTATTTGTTTGAATCAATTCAAAAGTTCAGAAGTAGCTCCTGATTTTTTATGACCAGAAGGACGCCAGTGATGTAATAATGCTTGTCCCTTCCCGTGCACATCCGAGCATTTGCAGACCCCTTGCTGGGGCAGTGCCATGTCATGGGTATATCAGGCCTAACTATTCCCTTCCTCCTCATCAGCCTCAAGTATTGTTTATTATGTACTTACTGGGTGGTGTATTCTGTGTTAACTACTATTCTTGTGTTGTCTCCACCCTGTCAGCAATCCCGTTTAGAAACGAGGAAACCCAGGATCAGAGAGGCTAGGCAACTTGCCGGAAAGCACACAGCAAGTTAGATGGTAGAGAGAACACAGACAGAAATCTAGGTCTTTCTAACTTAAGAGTTTACTTAACCACCACACTGGGACACATCCTTGATACTGTTGCAACACCAATATGAAATAAAACTCTTAAGAACACGTGAGCTAAACTCTCTGTAGCCTTTAATAAGCATTTCTACTCCTGCAAATCTTTCCCAGTGAGGAGACAATAAAGATATCACCTTCACAGACAAACTCACAACAGGGCATTGAGCTGTTTGACTTTAACAGCTTTACAATTTCTCAAATGCTATGATTTGGAGTTTAGTTATTTAAAACGTTTTGTCCATAAAGAAAATAACCTGTCTTTGAAGGTGAGTCCATGAGCAATCATACATAAAGGTCTTTTCTTTCCTTACCTGGGCAATCAAAACACTTCTCCTTGAGGCAACAGATGGTGATTCCCTCACAACAAACCCAGGATAAAATTAGACAATCTGGTTTTCCCACATTCCTACCCTATCTTTCCGCGCCTTCATTTTTATTGAATTTCTCATCTGCAGCAAGCTGCTACTTGTTGAGCAGAGCAGCGAACTTCAGCCGTGAAAGGGCATCTTAGAGGCCAGAACAAGAAGCAAGGCCACCAGCAGAAATGCCTGCCTGGGGTGAATGAAGCCCGGCTGCCTACCTCCTCCTGTCCTTTCGAGAAAATGCAGGAACGAAAGTGAGACAGAGGGACAGGGGGGTGGACAGAAAAGGAGGAAATAAAGAAGGCAGACAGACTAGAAAACGGGACAAAGGATGATAGATTGATCATTAGACAGACAGATGATAGATTGATCGATAGGGAAAGAGCCTCCATGCTTCTTCCCCTGGAAGATCAGAGCGTGCGTTTCGGAAGGCCAGTCTTTTGTCAGTTCTGCAGGGTCCGGGGTCCCGGGTGGATAGTGGGTGGGTGGAAACCCGACCCTTACCCCCCATGCAGGCAGCACCCCCGGCCGGACCGTTTTCCTTCGCGGCGCGCTGCGCAAGGCTGCAGAAGGTTGCCAATCGCCTAGGGCGTTCTTTTTAATTCAACAGCCATTTAAGTGAAAGCGAGCTGGAGAGAGTCAGGGGGCAGGGGTCTGAGGAATCCGCGTGGCCCACCTAAGCCTCCGCTCCCCGCCCCCCGCACCGGGTGTCCGGCTCTGCCATTGTCCATCCCGCCCCGCCAGCTCCTCATTCAACTCGGCCTGGGCACAGCCTTCCCAGCACGAGGGAAATCTCTGGCCTTTCTGGAAATGACCTTGGGAGAGCGGAGAGGGTGGTAAACCTATTTCTGGAAGGAAATGACAAACAGGGTCTCTGGTCGTACAGTCTAGTTCGGATTATAAAATCACTCAACATTAAATTTCTAAGAGTGATAGAGCAATTCATTAAAAAAAAAATACAGTAAGGAGAAATCTGCGAGCCTTTGCTGCCCCCTAGGGTTTGCGTGG